>NC_051179.1:150797656-150910156 GCF_013339695.2 Rhipicephalus sanguineus
CTGCACGCTCACAGGCCACCCTGCTGGAGTCTGTGCTGACGCACTGGGTGGACACATTCCCCGACATGGTACCCCAGAAGCCCGCCCTGGCCATGGCCCATTGCGCAGTCGGATTCATTGCCGGCCTACCGCTGGTGTCGCGTCAAGCGGGGTTACAGTTGCTGCATCTTCTCAACGCGCAGGTGCTCGGGCCCTTGCTGGCGTACACCGCGTTTTGTGAGGTGGTCGCCGTGTCCTGGGTCTACGGTACGTGCGTGCCTTTCTTCTACTTGGTTAACTTCCTACTGTGAAGCGGTGTATAATACCAATAACACTTATGCGCAAATTCACAAGTTCGATTACATAAATTCCAGGTTGTAGAAAGAAAGCGGCAAATACGCCTGCGTAACACGCGTTCACTACACGTTGGAGACTCTTATGCAAGTGAAGTTTTCTGCATATTGAGTTCACATGCTCGGTTACAGGAAGGCGATATAATTAGTGTGATCCACTTACCCTACGGGCTCTCTTACTAGCATGTCGTTGTCCTGCTAAGCAAGGAGGCGGTGGTTTGCATTAACAAACGCGACTTTGGAGATGGAACAAAAGAATCATCGTATGCTATGATTAAGCCGCACATCAAAATATGCTAGTTAGTCAAAGCTACTCCACTGCCTTTGACTACGGCAAGTGTCACGGCTGCTGGCTTCCTTTCGAAATTCGGACATGCGTGAATTTAACATTGGGACCTTCAACCAGTGTCAGTGTTTCAAAACACGTACACTTCAACCGTTGGAGCATTGTTCGAGCCATTGCCAAAGCAGATGCTAGCTTATTAGTAAACTAGCTGTTTCAGAACATTTCCTGCAAATACGTAGGGGTGTCGAGCCTTTGTGTGTGTGTGTGTTTGCAAGCCTATTTTTTATGGCGTGCTCTGTCGTTCATGCTGGGTTGCAAGCGAATGCTACCCCGCTCACGTACGAATCACTTGAAAACAGGCAAAGCGAAATGTATAGTCGTCTCAATATATTTCTTTAGCTCCGTAGCATCGTAAGGCTGTGATGAGGTCATTACCAGAATGTTTCTTGGAGTACTTGCATTACAAGCGACTAAGCTGCTTTGGCACGAAGCTTAAGTAACCTTGAATACAAAAATAACTTTTTCTATACTCATGTCATCAGGGACGGCAGTCACTTGAAAATGCCACGCGACGTAGTGAACATTGAAATCAGAATACAAAGAGAGAGCTTTTCGGTTCGGCAAGTGCCCGTGATTCTACTAAGCAAAGCTAGCGCGATGTATGTTGCAATGTACTGAATGCGCACGTCATCAAACGCCATAGGTATGTCACCTTCTTTATTGCCATCCGAGGACAAAAAAGTGAGGCTTTATATCATTTTATGCTCCCTGTTCACCAATAATGCCTCAAAAGAGTCATGAACCACTCTTCCAAATAATGATCTAATGACTTTTATTATCGGAGTTTACTGCTTCCCGAATATATTGCAGCAAAAATTTCCCGAATCCGTCAAGGACGAGCGGAGTGACGTTGTTTTGGCGCACGCTCTCAGCGCTTCTTCTATTTTCTCGTCCCGAAGAGCGCACTGGAAGCTACACAGGGAGAGATGGCACGGGGGAAAGAAGTTCCGTCAGCGCGCGTCATGAAACGCGATCGCCCTCCCGCTGTGATTCGCATGCGCGAGTGTGGCTGCCGTGTAAAGTTAGCACACTGAGGAGTGCGGTGCCGGCAAGTGGCGGTACCCCGTGGCAAGAAGCGCATCTGATCCGAACGCCGCTCTATATTTATGTCGGCTATCGGCCAATGCGGATGCTATGTCTTTTGCGACGCGGAGAAACAGATGAGCCACGTCCCCTGACAGACGCTCCGCCCACCGACAAGTGTGAGAACCAGCCTTTGTTTGAAAAGAAGGGAGCCTGAGAAAACAGCAACTTCGCTCTCCGCTTGTAGCCTTTAAGCGGCGCGCACGACTGCAATATTTGGCTGAGCAGTTCATAGCCGTCTCAGCTTTCCGTAGGATGTGTTTCTTCAACAAGACCAAGGGGTGCCTCATGACCCCTTTCACGACGCAGTCTCACAATTTCGCAGCGCCCGTCGCGATGGCTCAATCGTTACGGTGCTCGCCTGTGACACTGAAGATGCTGCTTTCGATCCCGGCCGTCAGTCCCATTTCGTTGGAGTCGAAATGCTAGAGGCCCGTGAGTAGTGCGGTGTCAGCGAGCACTAAATAACCCCATGTGGTCGAAATTACTCGGAGCCGTCCAGTGCGGCATTTCTCATAGGCTTTGTCTCATCGGGACTCTATACTCCATCAGCCAACCAATAAACACTTTCACAGCAAGAAGTAGCTACTTTCCAGAACGCATGCAGCCTAACTACCACAATATAAAAACCTATATTCGCGAATTATGAAGTTCTTATCAAACAGTGGTATATTAAGTGCACGCTAAACCGCCAGCCGAAAGGAGGTGACAACCGCCGTTTTTACCACTGTCACGCTCGCTGAAGCATCGCTTTATGCCTGAGATTGCTGGCAATCTCAGGTAAAAAGGCGTACGTGTTGCTCTCGTACGCGAAGTGCCCGTCGTGTCTCACGCACCGTTTAGACGTTTTCGGTGCTCCCTACTTCACTTCGATTGTAAAGTATTCACTTTAACTGCAAGAGCGTTAACGAAAAGCATTAACGAATGCCACTTTGGTATAGGGGACGCATACGCACTCCCACTGTCCACAGCATCAGATTATGCATGCAGCTTGGGCAAACTAAAATAATTACCCTCAAATCTCTGCATAAGGAACACATTGCTGAGAAAGTGTCTCCTCTACTAGGACCCAAGAAAACACATTTAAGGACGTTAGTTCGGTGCCCTGTTTATCGTGATCTTTTCTTCTCGCCATTTCTTATTAGTCCTAAGATCTACCAACTAGCTCTCTTGCTCTCCTTTAATACAGCTTAGGGCACACATTCACAAAGAATATCGGGTATGCAGAAGCTCTATCTCAGGCCAGGTGTGGTTTCGTTGTAGTGGGGTTCGACTATATGAGTCAAATATTTCTCGCACCTAAAATATATGCACATCATGTCTCACTGCACCCACGTAGGCTTCGAGCATTTCGGCTCGATGTGCTACTGATGCACGGCGAACCATGGAATTCGACACTTGAGGCGCTGTGGACCTGGGTCCTGCCGCCGCTCCTTTCGTGCGCATTGGTCGGCAGCTTGATGAGTGGTGGATGCGGCGGCGCGGCGGCTCCGCCTGGCCTTCCGGGAGCGTGCGTCGCAGCCTGGGTGCTCATCGCAGTCGGAGCTGTGCAAGTGCCACTGTGGGCCGCCAAAGTGGCCTCATCTGTCCGCCGAGTGAGTATCGATATCGATATCGACATATCCAGGCGTCGGCTTCACAGTGCATCAGCATTTTTGATGGTGGTACATGGCAAGGAAGCGCCATCGTGCCAGATAAACGATAGGACTGACGGTCCGCACGCACCATTCTTTCGCTCGAAGCATGGTTGACAGCGCTGTAATAATGAGCGCGATCGCGTGCGTTCATTTCATATTTCGCGGGCTTTCTTTAAACGCTTGAAAAAATCACCACGCAGTATGTACGATGCGACAAAAAACTGATCGGTTGTTTTGGGGTGTGTTCTACAGCAAAACGAAGCACCATTGGCCCTAAATTGAATATTCAAAATTTTTCCTAGCGTATTTTATTTAATTACCTAGATAGGTGGAATATAAAAATACCCTAACGAGCACCGCTTGGCGGCAAACCATGTGTCTTTAGTTGCGTTCAGTAGGAAACAAACTGGTTCCATGAAGTTGCGGTCAGCACATTTTTTTTTCAGAGGCTTGGTTCTAGTTACGTGAGACAGTCGGTATATCGCCACATTATTATTTGCTCGGAGGTCAGAGAATGTTTACTGACCTTGTAAAGAAAACATTACACTAAGTTTTAGCTGCAAGCATTCAACACTTTACTACAGCACAGGTCATTGCTTTAAATAAAGCATTCATTAACGAATAAAAAATGTACTTCGTTTCGAGCACATTCAACAAAGGTAGGAAGATTTCCCTCACTGCTATCCCTCCCAACCAAAAATATTCATCTCAGGTTTTGAAAAAATGTGACCATATGCTCATGGAATTGTGCATAAGACAAAGCTAATGCCTCCAAATACTATGTCATGATGGCACGCAAGGCGACATAGATTTGAACATTTGAACTCACTAATCACGTTGAATATGCGCTGTCGTGTCTGCCTATTTGCAGCCTTTTCTCTTTGGGTCATTCCACCTAAAGATTTGTTCAATATGAACAGTGACCAACTATCCCACCTCTGCCATTTCTCACACATTGTGCCAGCAGCGACCGAAACGGAGCGCTTTCGCTCGCCACAAACATGTCGCATACTGGAAGCCCTAGAAAGCAAAATTTTAGGAACAGTTTAGCCACTTTTCGTGCACAGTTTGTAGTTGTGATAGTTAAACAAGGGTTTCCATACCGTGTCACAAAGCCAAAGAACTACTCTACGATATGTGTGCAATGGTATATTCTATTACCACACTGTTTTGCTTGTAAACGTACCTTCCACAGCGTCGGTCGCATTTCGTTGGAGGATAAATGCTAGAGGTCTGCAGTGATTCCACTCCTGCGCCAACTGCGCCAAAGTGCGCCAAATTGTATTTACTGCGCCATCCTGATAATATCGACGAAAATTGCGCCAAACTGCGCCAAAGTCTTAGGTTTGGGGGCGTCTATCACCGGCAATCGCACGGCCGGCGCGTCAGAACATATGCAGCTTGATCTTGGGGCTGCCAAAGTCGCAACCATGGACCAAGAATTATTCCGCTGAATAAATAGCGCTCGCGCGTGCGTCCCGCATAAGCCACGATGCCAAGCACGGTGCCGACGCAGCTTCTGTTCTGCAAGTCGGCTCGACAGCAAAACGCGCTCTCCGCAGAGGCTCGTGACGTCTAGGCCTCTCGGTAGCGAGAAAGTGCGACGGCGATTCATTGGCGGACGTCGTCTGTTCTAGAAACGCTGCTGATAGCTCGTTTCAAGCGTCGCACGGCACGTAAGGAAAGCAATGTTCAGTAATAACTACATGTGTGCTGCTAAAATGTCTGTCACTTCTGTTTCCGGACATCGCGGAATGAAATCTGGGATCGCTAGCAGTATATATATGGAACAATATCGAATTTTCCTTGCTTCGCGTTTATGGAAGAGCACGCGAACGGTGGAAACGCGTTCACACTTTTCCTAGGATATACTTTATCCATGGATCTTCATTAGGAAGAGCTTTTTCGTAATTGCTTATACCAGCACGTCCGAGTTTAATCACTCTGCGGTGAATACCCCCTAAAAGGCCCTGCCCTTTCGAGCTCACGTGCTAGGGTTCCAATTCGAATTTGTTGCTTGCTTTTTAAAAATGTCATCTCATTAATAAAAGCATATATCCTGGTCGGAGCAGCCGCAAATACGCAGCTTGTCAGTAGCGGGCCCATCGCTGACGGCCCACAGTGAAGCGGCTACCCCATGTTACACGTCCGCCCCTCGCTTTCGGGGGTCAATAGCTGACGGGTAAAGAAACTCAGTTTCGCTTAAGGGCGAAACAATGAATGCGATATCAACAAATTGTATTGTTAAACGAAGTAAGGCTAGCAGCTAACTCTCTTGGATTCGATCTCGCGTAACTCAACAAAACACTAGTTTAAGGGAATATGGCCGCTCCAGGAACCGAAGCGTTTTCTTGCTCTGAGTTCTCTAAACACGAAGTAAGCGTTGAGAGCACAGCAAGTTTACGAGCCGTCTCCTGATGCCTCGAGATGGCGCGCGCGCAAGCGACTGCGCCCTTTGAACGATGCGGTCCCCCCCCCCCCTCCTCTGGCGTCCTTTCATGCTCCTTACGAAAGACGGGCGGGGCGTTTCCTCTCTATTTGATGAGCAATCGACGGCAGGCCCGCACGCGGGAAGATGTTATCTCATGCGCTGTCCGTGCGACGGAGACAGACGGCCGGCTAGCTTAATCGCCGCTTCAGCCGCGTTCGTCGCCAGCGCTCGCGAGCTTTTACCCGCGGCTAGAATGCGCGCGATGATGTTATTAATTTGGTCTTTATACAGAAAATTACGGCAATGGCGACGACAAAAATCCGCGGAGAGCGTCCGTATAATTGTTATCACAATAAACAATTTAAAAAAGTTGAGGAGCCATTTCACTCTGTGAAGTGAATGATAAGCGAAGCTGTTTCGCGCATGGCAAGGAGGTGACATGGTGGAGGACAGTTTGGTATGTAAGGCCAGGTTGTTAACGTTCAATACGCAATATTAATGCGAAAGCATCAGATGCTTTATCAAACACGAAAGTTGACCGTCGGCGGCGTCAATCGATCGATGCAAAAAATAATCATGTGATGACGCCATCACGACGTCATAGGTCGTCAAAACTTGTGACGCCATCATGGCGTCATATATCGTGATGTCACGTGATTACGCCATCACGACATCGTCGCTTTACACTGCTTCCGTAATCGGTGCGCCGATCACGGAGCTAGCGCAAAACCAGGTGAGGTGCAGAAAGCTTGCAGAGAAGGAGGGGGAGGATCAACCCGTCGATCGAGAAGAAAAAGAACCTGGCTTTCGCCTTGGAGTTTTCTTAGGGGAATGCATTAGGGACAGTGTGGCTCTTTGGCATTGAAGCACTGCTGTACGTCACGGCGTTTGTCTACAATGTCTGCTGATAACCACATAGATTTATTTAGAGTGTTATTTCTTGAAGTGCAATTTTATTGATCTGGTATTCTGTTTATTTGCTAGTGTCGAAAATAATCGCCGAAGAGGTTAATTCAGAACACTCAACTGCATGAGCCCTTATTTTTTGATTAGCGAGTGAAGTATGGTGTTCTCCTGAGATGATTTTTCCATGAGATTTGCAATGAATCGAAATATTTCTAGCCTTCATAAGAGCCCCATAGTAATATTCCGGTGCTTGAATTTATTGCAATATGCTTCTGTAGTGCACTCCAGGATGCAAAATTTGCTGCTCCAGAGTGCTCCCAGATGCAAAATTATCTGCTCCAAAGTGCTCCAAGATGAAAATTTTGCTGCTCCAAAGTGCTCCAAAACGGAAATTTTGCTGCTCCAAAAATTGCTCCAAATCAGAAGTCCTCGGTAGCATCACTGGGTCTGTGTACTGTGTGATGTCAGCACACGTTAAAGCATACCAGATGATCGAAATTTCCTGAGCCCTCCACTACGGCGCGCCTCATAATGATATCGTGGTTCTCGCATGTAAAACTACCGATATTATTATTGTTCTCCTGTTCTTTGTGCACGTTGATTGCGCTGCACACAAAAGCGGTGCATATCACGTATGTCATTTTTCTTATCACAGCTACTCTCTAAGTTCTCAATGAGAGGCTCTAAGATTAGCTCTTACTTGATGCAGAGCACTGCAAGTCGTTGCCTGGTGCCGTCATCTGTGATGGAGCTGCACCAACTCTCAGCATCGGACGGCGGACCCGCGGTGGATCAGCCACATCCCTAGCATGTGCCGTCTTGTCCTTACCGTTGCATTCGAAGGTTTCTTTGAATGCGGTATTGATCTCAACGCTGTTACTTATTACGGGGAACCCTATCTAAAACTAGGTCATATAATAAAGCATAAAATACGAGCTGGTGTCAGTGTCATCTAAACAAACTCGTAAATAAAAAATGATGCAGAATGCTATACCCTTTGTCATAAAGGGCTTGTTTGCATAACCCCCACAATAAACACTACTGATGCACTTTCGCCGTCCGTAGGTCCCCTTTGTGACTCGTAGGTTGTTTCCATTAGCATCGTTTAGAGTTCCGCAGATCATAAATACGTGCTGTGCCCTTCCATGTCAACCACGAATATGTATTCAAGTAAGCAACCATATAAAATGGCAGTGCATTTCTATGACCACCCATGCCTTAAGTCACAGTTATAAACTATTTTTCAGTCATTAAAACTATTGCACTATGATACCCACGCGCTCTCTGGCATACTTCGTTATTTTTATCTCGCTGTAGATTGTGACGCATAGCTTGGACACGACTGGGTGCAGCCACCGAGTTCGTGTCAGCGACCACTTTCTTCTGTTCCTTTCAATGGGTTACGCCGTATGTAACAAGCGCCTGCAAAAAGCTGGCAATAGCGGATATCTTGTTTCTGTCATCACGAAAGACGAGTCGCTGGCCGCCGAGAAAGGCGTCTTTCATGGGAGGCTGTTGATATTGTGATTGCCCGTCGTATGATGATGCAGATGATTTAATCCATTCGCAAACTCCATGAAGGGGGTGTAGTTGTGCCAAATTCCAACATGTGTGTGTTTTATGTGTACCCCGCAATAGTCAGTTGATAGTCGACAAGTGTAGCGATGTGGGCTCGTTGGTGCATCTTCAAAGGTAGTGGCATAGAGCTGGTGAAGACGAGGACGACAACGAAGAGAAACTGGACACATGGGCGCTGCCTTGTTGCTCTCGTCTTCACCAACACTAAGCTACTGCCTTTCTTGATAGTCGACGTTTATGTTGTTTCGTTCTCTTCTGCTATGTTCGTGAACGCAAGCCCACCTTCCTTCATAAAGTGTAACACTAGACTCCTAAGTATCCCCGATAACCTTAGACTCATTACAACGATTAGTGAATTGAAATATACATTGTCTAGATAGACTACAAAGCGCAACCAGACCTTAGTACATGAAATCCTCCCGGCTTTTAGGGGCGAAGCTGCTTATGCCGTGGGTCTGTCCATCCTCCGTTTGTAGGTTTGTAGGTTTGTAGTAGCCACCTCTAGTTCGTGAGAAGCGCGCGTTCTGGTATGCAGTAGAAGAAGAAGACGACGTTGACGAGTGAGACTCTTGTGCGTGTTCGCCTGTGTGGCATTCTTTCTTCTTTACTGCGCGTTCTGGTATGCAGTAGAAGAAGACGACGTTGACGAGTGACACTCTCGTTGCGTGCTCGCTTGTGTAGCGTTCTTTCTTCTTTACTACGTCTCGTGTTTTCAACAACACCCGAAGACAACATTTCAGAAGTAACGCGCCATGAGGCTCTCTCTTGGCACGCTTTCTCTTTAGCTCGGAGTCGTCAGATGGAAGACAAGGCTGCGGAACGGAGGGCACGGAATGCGGCGACAGAGCGCGCTCGCAGACAGAATCCTGACGCCGCGAAGCAGATTCCGCCGTTCGAGCCCGCGAAGCCGAAGCTGCTCGACAAGCTGCACGGCTGCGGCGCGAAGACACCGCCGTTCGAGCCCGCGACGCCGAAGCTGCTCGACAAGCTGCACAACTGCGGCGCGAAGACACCGCCGTTCGAGCCTGCGACGCCGAAGCTGCTCGACAAGCTGCACGGCTGCAGCGCGAAGACCGCGCCGTTCGAGCCCGCGAGGGCGAAGCTGCACGGCTGTGGGGCGAATCGGATCTTCAAAATGTGAGGGACCGTGAAGTGGCGAGAAAGCGCGCGTAGCGGCAGGCAGAGCCCGAGGTTGTCCGAGCACGTGAAGTGGCTGCAAAACGAATCAGGCGGGCTCTGCCCGAAGGCGCCGACACGCGCTTCCAGCGGGACTTCCTTGATAACAGTTTCGGCCATAGTTGCGGTGTGTGCGACAGATTGTGGGTCTCAAACAATCTAGTCACAATATCTTCCATCAAGAAGGACCACGCTCGCGCCAATGCCATCGTCGTGCTGCAGCGCGAGTTCGCTTCGCCCCACTCATCATCATTCACCACGTGGATATGCTGTGATTTTTTTAACTGTAAAGAGCACGAGTAATTCCAGAAATGTGAATTCTAATACGATTCGGTTCATTTTCACACCTGCCGCCTATTTCGTTGCATCCCCGAGTGCGTAATACATATTCTACTGGTCATTGTGAAAGAACGCACATTCGCCCTTATAAACAGCCACTCGCTGCCTTATAACCACAACAGAACTATTACTTCCGTACGTCTACTGTGCATTTTCCTGCGCCAACCGTGCAAGTTCCCAGCGCCTCTGAGAAGTAGAGCTATCACGATGGATGCCTCCTTGCTGTGACGCAGCTGAAATATTCCAAAGGGTGGAATGTCTGAGATTACGAGATCATTAACGACGTCATGATTCCTCTTTTCAGTTCTCATCGTCAGTCAGCAAGCTCGCTCATTAATGAACTCGCTGGGACTCACTCCAACTGAGACCTCGCCGTGAGTATGAGCCTGAGGGCGTCCAGCTGAGACGCATTCTGGTTAGCCTGAATTCGAGTGAACCCGACTGAGTTCAATTTTGGTTAATCTGATTGCTAGTTATTCCGGTTCACTATAATGCTCGTAAGCTTGAGTTCGAGTTGAAACGATTGACTACAATTCTGTTAAGAACGAGTTCGAGTCTAGTGATCGTGCATGAAACCACGTGACCCCTGAGCAGAAATATATTTTCTGAGTGTGTATCAGTGAGTTTGTTTATTTTGCTGACCTTCAGCCAAAGCGTTGCCGAAAATTATCAGTCTGAAATCGTTCGTGAGACTGTACAGAGGCGTCAGCGTTTACTGTAGCACAAATCATCACAGATCTTCCGTACCGCCAACCTCTGTCCACGAGCAATAACTGTTCTGCAGCAATGCTAAACATGCATTGGCCAACTTTACATTTTCGAAATCTGATGCTGCTTCCACAATTCTGATATTTCTACGTGTATAGGACGTACGACGCATGCGAATACAATTTCGAGGCGAATCATTTACGTTTGGTCACATGTATTATATATCCAAAAGTCGCTTATGACTACATCCACTCACACTTATTTATGTGAATGTGAGGTTGAGTGACTGATGAGGGAGAGAGGTGATGCGAGTATGCCCGTGTGTAAAACAACACCACTTATGTTCCTACTCGCGCTCGCTCAGCAACATTCATTGGCCTTAAATTAGTCAGCGGTAGTCACTGCCACTCTTTTTACATACACCTACTCATTGTCAGGTCTTTCGACTCGTCCTACTCTTCCGATCATAAATCGGCAAACCCTTTCTTGATTCTATTTGATCACACTCATACCGACCCATGAGTCGCACTCTTACCGACCTTACCGACGCCTGAGTGAGCCCGGCTGAGCATAGTATTGCTGCCCTTGAGTTTGAGTGAGCTCGACAGAGCACAACTTCAGTGAGGCTGAGTAAGGGTCCGCCCGGTTAAGTGGAGCTCTTGCGAGCCTGAGTATGAGTGTGCCCGAAGCAAAAAAAATGTTAATTTTGAGCACGTATGAGCTAGTTCCATTCATTTTGTTGACCTATGGTTCTCATCGACATTTCGTCCACAGCGTCCTAAGACGCTGCGGAGGCGCAGTGCAGAAAAATGCGGAGGCAGTTCAGTGATCATTTGACAGAAGTGAAATATTGCACTTCTGTCGATAGAAGTGTAGTAGCACATGTACTATTGGTGCGACTGAAAGTATTGCCAAAAAAATCGTACTACAGTCCCTTCGTAGCTTCAATGCTTGAAATAGTAAGGAGGTCATATTGCGCCGAAAATATCTGCAGGTATTGAAGCAAAACCGAAATGTTTGCTCAGCTCAAACGAGATTCCCTCATTGATTGTTCACATGTACGCAGACATCATGTTATGTGGTTTACAATGACCAGCCACCAGGAGATTTTAAGTGATCGAACTTACGCAATTCGTTAATATCGGAACGCGGTCGTCGCATTATGGCTCTCCACAACGACCTGATCAACGGCGATCGGGTGAGATAGCGTTAGGTTAGTTTTATAAAAAAATTGGCGCAACTTGCACTAAGTCCCGCAAGGCTGGGTCACAGCAGAGCTGGTAGGTACCTAGCTAGCTCTCGCTTGGCTAGGCTTTTTCCCTCTCACCTCTCTCTTTCCCAGCCCTTGCTATACTATATTATACACGGATATGCTTGCTGTCGCCAAGAATTTTTTTCGGCAAGATTTTCTTTCTCTATCTTTATTCCTCTTTCCTACTCTCTCTTTCTCTCTCTGCGTACTCGTTCTCTCTCCCATCAGAGTTGTTATTGCATCCCTCGCCGGAGAAATGGGCGCACGCCTTCTGGGAGCGAAGCAGAAGAGGAAGAAGAGGACGACAATGAAGAAAATAAGGCGTGCCGGTTCGTGATGATGATAATTTTCTATCTACAACTCACGGCCAACCTCGAGCATAACGGCTCTTCTGTAAGAGTGTCTTGTGAAGTATACACTCAAAAGCTTGCTAAGTGGTCATTTTTATTTGGCTAACAGAACATAATAGCGCAAGACCGCCAGCGCTTTTGAGCATGGTGGCTACAACATACTCGTACGTTTCATCCCCAAGTAAATGTGTGCCTCATAATTCAGGGAACACCTTTGACCTGCTGCTGGCGATATATGCTCCCTCCTCGAAATATTTCGATATACCTGTCAACACTTCACCTTCTCACTCCATCCTTTCTCTCACGCTCCTTCCACTACCAGGGTGATATTGATCTCTTTGTCATCTGTGCTTCCACTGCCACTGCTGCCCGTTCCTGTCCCGGATCCCGATGGCACTCCAAGACCTGGAACACTTCCGGTTCCTCCTCCCCCTGCGATGCCACCGGCAGGACTTCCAACGCCACTCAATCCGGTGCCCGTTCCTGTCCCGGATCCCGATTGCACTCCAAGACCTGGAACGCTTCCGGTCCCTCCTCCTCCTGCGATGCCACCGGTAGGACTTCCAACACCACTCAATCCGGCCCCCTGTTGTATCCCTCCAGTATTTCCGCTTCCTGTGCCTGTTCCAGAGCTTCCACCAGTCGGGATGCCTCCAATACCACCTACTCCCGGCACGCTTCCAGCGCCACCGGTTGGAATCCCTGGAATCCCGCCTATGGCACTGCCGCTTCCGCCACTGCCAGGGATGCTTCCTGGTGCACCACTTCCAATACTTCCGACTCCTGGCAGACCGCTTCCGATGCCGGGGATGCTTCCTGTCCCACCGATACCGGGAATCGAGCCTAACCCAGGAATTAAACCTCCGGATATTCCGCTGCTACTGCTGCTGCTAGTTCCATTTCCACTACTACCTGACAGACCTCCACTTCCGGATCCATTATTCGAGCCACCATTACTTGGTGCGGTAACACTTGCTGAGCTGTTCCCTGCTGCCCCTTGGGTGCCTCCGCTCGCGTTTGTACTTCTTTCGATGTCTTCAAGCGTATCTGCAGCTGTCGATGTCGTGTTACTGCTTGTTCCCGTTGCGTTTGCGCTTCCAGAGGAGTTTAAGGAATTGTTTCCGCTTCCGATATTTGCCGCTGATGAGTTGCCATTGCCAGAAACATTACCACTAGAAACTGCTCCATTTCCTGTTGACGTAGCTTCTCCCTCAGAACTGTTGCTGCCACTTCCTGTGTTTGTGGTGAGTGTCGAAGCATTATTGCCTCCTGAATCGCAAGCATCAGTTGAGTGTGAGCTGATTAGATTTCCGGCTGCAAGTCAGAAAAGAAACAAAGCGTTAAATAAAAATACAACGATCAGGCGAACATTAATAAAAAAGCAGGTATGGCGCATAAATTTGCCAGTTTTGAAGAAATGTCACGAGACTTTCTCCCTGAACGCTTAACTCCGCAAATCATTTACAGAAAACATTAATAGCAACAAAAATGTTCATAGAGGTCACCAGTGACATCGCCAATATCAAATACAATGCAAGGACGTGTTTTCTTGTCAAAAGCAAGGAACCCGTTAAGAAAAGCAACACCCACCACGGTGGCCTAGTCGTTAAGGTGCTCGAATGCTGACCCGAAGGTCGCGGGATTGAATCCCGGCCGCGGCAGCCGCATTCGGATCGAGGTGAAATGCTAGAGGCCAATGTACCTAGGTTTAGGTGCACGTTAAAAACACCAGATGGTCAAATTTTCCGCAGCCCTCCACTACGGCGTCCCTCATAATCATATCGTTGTTTTGGGATTAGCAAAGGATTATTATAAAAACAACTTAAAAGAAAAAACTTTAATTAGTGCGCGTTGCTATATGAATAACCAGAGTGGTATATCAATAGCAACGGCATTACGCAATCCGCTGAGAGATCTTCAGTGACAGGAATAATTTCCTCTTCGAGAACTTCTTCCAATATACTTCAATAATATGCTTTAGAAAGTTACTGGATATTGTACGAAAAAAACATTTCATCGGAGCACGATATACTCAACCAAGTGTATCTCAGAGGTGTACAAAATATTCGAAAATAGCATTCCGTTACCTCGAAGCTACTCGCAAGGTACATTTTATTGCGAAATTCGAAAGTTGTACAACGAAATTGTCATATATTGTAAATCTTTGTGGAAGAAGTACCCGTTTCTCCATCTGCTAATCCGAGAGTTCACCCATGGATTTCTTGAAAACATGGCTTTCAATGTGTAAAAACCAAAGGCAGGTTAAAGTACAGTAAAAGTTCGGAATGGCGGGAAATTTTAGAACCGCTCTGACTTCCGGTCTTCTGTTTCCACAACGTGCAAGAAAAGCACAAGCACAGCTGAGACACTTTCGTCGTCAACAGGCGCCCGCGATACAAAATATGCCCAGCGAGATACGCAAATATGCACAGCCGATGATGCAGTTTATATTATGTACTAGCGCATGGGCCACATTAAGTTCCATACCACCGTGTTGGTCACCTTGTAACCTGGGCGTAAGGCAGTAAGGCACTGCTTATGTTGGGTGCACATGCAGACCTGAGTGTGTGTGTGTGTGTGTGTGTGTGTGTGTGTGTGTGTGTGTGTGTGTGTGTGTGTGTGTGTGTGTGTGTGTGCGCGCGCGTGCCTCGCACAACAGGTGAAAGGTGAATGTACCCTAATGAAGGGCAGTACACAACTACGTGGCGTTATGAAATTGGAAAACTTGCAGACAAGCCATGAAGTCGACTAACGCAACGCAGCGGTAATTGGACATTACCGGCACAGGCACTGTACATAAGATGTTCTGGTGCTGGTGGTGCTGGCGGAGACCGTACGCCGTGGCAGTGTGATCATGCCGGCGACAATGCACACGAATTCTGTGCGCTCGCATATACCTTTCCCCAGCGCCGTTTCAGATGATGCACACCCACTGCTTCGACACTTTTCGATGACCGTGAACGCTAAAATGGAATTGCTTTGAAGCTATCACCTTCATGGCTAATCAACTTCTATTTTCCACATGCATGCATCATCCCCTTCTCTTGGTGCTTACAATCCGGGCAGGGAATCGAAGGAGATTAGCTTCTGTGGAGAGGACATAGTTAAATCGGCGCTTTAAGGGTGTCAGGACCGTGGCTCAACCAAAAACGAGCTGTATTCACGCTCAAGCACCATCCTCACGGCAGACCTTTCATACGGTAGAAACGTTTGGGCCCTAAGAGTGAAGCGTGTTCTTGTTAAAGAAACTGCACGCGAAGACACGCTTACCCCATGTGTTGAGGAACAGTGCCAAGAATAGCACACCCATCCCTCGCTTGATTGTCGGCGAAAACATATTGGCCGCGCAGCACAGCCTTGAACGACCCTGGGGTAAAACAATGAATGAATGGCATTTACAGTCAGTACAGGACTACAGCACTACAATATAAAATGTTATCTTTTCTTTGGGAAGGCATCGTTCGAAAATTCCAGCAATTCTTACTACATGGTCATGCCATGAGGAGGATGCTTTATCCAACAGCAAACCTCGATTGTGTAGCGTTAGCTACACTTGACTAGCCGGACCCGATTTCGCGTGGATCCTCATGAGCCGTGCTGCGCATGCGCGAGGATCAGTGATATCACACAGCTGGCTCACCGCTCTCCGCCACCGCGAACTCACGCGCACTCCGCCGCTGCCGCGCGCGACTCGCTGCCGCCGGTCTGCGCTTTCCAGAGGAGTGACGTCATAGCCGAAGTAGACGTACTAGCGCCGGCGCGCGCGCAGCTACTGGCCTTCGCCGTCTGACACTGCGCTGGAGCCGAATGATAGCGCCTCTGACTGGCGTTTGCAGGTGGGTAACGCCATGGAGAAGGAGAGCGCAAATGCTGCTCATCGGTGCAGAAGAGCCGAGAAGCTTATCTCATCGGATCCCGAAGTAGTTGCCTGGCAATTAGCGGTTCAGCCTACGAAGAATGAACAGAAGAAGGCTAATAATCCTAGACAACCTAGAAAGCTAAGAATAATCAGCTGAACATTTGCTAACGCTACGTATATCCTGGCATAGCCGAGCTAAGCCACTCCAATTTTTTTTTTTTTTGGTTCGAGTGTACGTGAAATGAAGAAACGCTCTATCACCTCGAGCCAGAATCGAATCCAGGCATTCTGCTTGACACTCAAGCAATCTACCACAGAGGCATTCCAGTGCTTCAAACTTCTTGTGCAAAAACCTCACACAAGTGTCATATCGGGGCAAAGCCAATTGTGGTTGCAGTCTTGGATATCAGCATGTATAACAACGTAATAAACATTGACTACGCAAGCTATAGTCAAGCGTTGCTCTAATACAGCAACGAATTCTACCTATCGCAATCGCACAATCGGACCTGTAGCGTGCACTTCGTTGCGATAGGATAAAATTACATATCCGCTCTAATGTGAGTGCCGCCATTACATCGTGCCATGAGCTGCTCTTTACACGCCAGTGTGCTCGACGTCCCTGGCGTCGATACATCTTGTAACGTGTGTCGCAAGGCCGAAAATCATGCGTACGCTGCTACTTCGCATGAAATCGATTCCCACAATAAGTGGTATCTGCGGCAATTTTTTTTGCTTTCTTTGTTTCCAAGTTAATAATTCTAATAAATATATTGATAGTCTAAATAAAACCTTCCCTACGTTGACAGATTTCATCTTGACACTAATTTGGTGTTACTTTAAAAAGATGAGGTTATTGCATTGGACAAGGCATATTTTCCCATCTAATTACTAGAAACATAATGGTAAGCAAGAAAAATAAAAAGCGTATGCACTGTCGGACACGCCAAGAAAGGGTCAACCGAAAACTTACGAAAGAAGCGACAGTTCAGCAAAGGGTTCTGCCTAACCACACTTACCTGACACTTCGTGTGGATCGGCTGCGAATTTTCCAACGATATGGCGCAGTCTGATTACGCTGCGCCTCTTTTGTTTCTGCAAATCTCAGCTAGGGCAGTTGTCACGTGAAAGCTGTATAAAAATTTAGTAGCAGCACAGAGATATCACGTGAGAGTCACGTTGAAACGTCCGCGGACTTGCACGGTACGCGCAAACACATGGATATGTTCAGTAGCGAAAAATAATCAACGTGCAAGCCGCAAAACTTTCAAGGACAAAACTGCTACCATATGTCCCGGCCTTACCGATGCGCCATATTCCTAAAGCGGCACCGTTTTGTGTGTAGCCCACAATACTGCGACGTCCCACATTGTAGCCAGTCGTCCTGAGCTTTGTGTGAAGCTGTAATTGCGGGTCAATTACTGTACTGTTATTTCTGCTCATCCTTTCACTAAGGCACCTAATTCAGGGAGAAGTTCACATTATGTGATTTTTTTTTGTTTAAACACATGCGACCAATGCTACTTATGCCAACAATTATCAATAATAATCAAGATTTCATTATCTTTATCAATGGAGAAACACAAAGTAATTAAGAAATCTGTGATCAGTCAGTTTATTCTAGAGAATACTGAATACCCAAGTTATTGACAAGAACATGCTTCAAATTTTCTTCGGAAACTCCAAATATGTACCATTTATTTGTACTTAGCTTATCTATCATTCATTACATGCAGAGGTCATGTTAGTTGTGCCGGGAGTCCATTCCGGTGGAGGGAAGAAAGACGTCCTCAGAGCTCGAGAGAAGAGTAGGCTGACTTTATGAAAAAAAAAATTGCCAACGATCACGATACCGCCTAACGCGAATTCTGAGCGCAGCTTCGTGTTGGGACAAGACCAACTGTGTATGAAGTTTTCGCTTTCCGCAAGGTATCGCTACGCCAGAAATCAAAATTTTTGTGAAGTAGGACAGCACCCACTACGCCATTATTCGTGTTTCTGCGGATAAGCGAGGTACCCGCAACACATCTGTAAGGTATTACGTGCACTTTGTTGATGCTGCATGTGGCTGATGATGATGAGGAAATATGGCTGAGCACTTTGCAGTGGGTGGGAAGCATTAAACGACACACTCGTTGCGCAGCTAGCATTGTGTAATGGCTGGGTGTTATTTTACGCTTCTGCCAGGCTATATTACATAGGTCAACGCGATGACACTTCTATAAGGTATTTTTGCAAATAAGCCTCAAACACCGCCGTGGCTCTGTGGTGGAATATTTGACTACCGCGCAGAGGTACCGTGTTCAAATCCCATTCGATTCTGGGCATTGTTTTCTCGTTTTATTTTTTTCATGTCTATCGGTTACGCCACCGACGGCGACGGCAAGGGCGACGCCGCTCAATGCAGGAACGGGCGCCGAAGAGCTGCGCAAAAAAAAAAGAATAGGCGCGCCAATGTGCGGGAAAAATGCCACTTGGTTCTTTGACAGACTGCGGAAGTTAAGGCAATGGGGTACGACTGCAAAAGCGGCGGGACACGAAGCTCGGACAAATAGCGGGGCGCTGACTCAGCATCATGGAACGCCGCCGTGCCGCCAAGCGCGGGGGTACAGTGTTCCAACAGGTGGTCGCTAAGGGTTTCATGAACCGTAGAATACTGTGTGCGGGCTCAGTAGATGCCATCATTTTCTATATGTTTGTCAGTTCCACGAAGCGTCTATTAGTATTCACTATCATCGCTTATATGCTTCATACATGGAGTGGACACATGGTATGCATTGGCGGAGGCCGCCACACTGATGGGAAGCACCGGTAACAAAGCAACAAAACGCAGCGAGAATAACAAACAGGCAATAACACTGTGAGAATGTTTCCCAGTTGCAGAAAAGAAAACTCCAAAATATTTTTAACTGTTTACTACATCATGCTATATTGAATTACTATATTACTTGCACAAAACAGCGCTCAGTAAACTTTACGTTTAGCCATCTCGTGCATACTGCTGGCATACAGATTACAAAAACGCTGTAGATTCGGCGTTAGCGACTTCACAATCTGCTAGCACCGAATTTCGCAAACAACCCACGCATCTGCGGCTTCCGTTCTCAATACCATTTATCACTACAATTGCCTACCCTTAACTCTTCACCACTGGGAATAGTAGCAAAACATAGCCCAACCCTTTACGTTCATTACTAAGTCCCGTTCCGTAAAAAAATCATCTCTTCAAATAAAGAAACAAAAACGCAGGCCATTTTCCACGTCGCATAGAGCCTCGTTTACTAACACCGAAATAGCTCTATGCGTCACCATCTGCGTTGCGAACGAAAGCCAAAAACATGCGCAGTCAGCTGTATGCCCCCTACGTACCTTGCGGAAGCGTTTTGGCACAACACATGCTGTTGAGCCTTCGTTTCTTTTGTCATCGTTTTTTCAGAAAAACGGTGGCTATGCTATTTCTTCTTTTCTCTGCCTGGTGACCATGTGACAAATAACTACGCAGTTGAAAGTGCCCTAGCACAGTCAGGTTGCATCTGAGTAACCATTCTCAGGATTTGAGGACGATCAGTGCGCTGGCGCCATCTCTCGGCGTTAGCAACGGCGTCCTGCCGTACTGAATGGGAAATAGGCGAAAAAAAAAAATCATATCTCTTGAAGGAAGCAAGCTATCAAAAACGACTGGGGTTCTATACAGTAGAGACCTACTGGAACATTTCGGTAAAAGTGCAGTATCGCACTACAAATCGTGTGGCTTCCCAGGACAATTGAACACCGCGCATTAGAAACACACCGGGCTCCACTTTAAAATTTTAAACACTCTGGGAAGCCACGCGGTTTGTAGTGCGACACTGTAATTTTTACAGAATGTTCAAATAAGTCTGTGCTGTTAGAACCGGGAGTCGTTTTTGATAACTAGCTTTGTTCGTGAGATTTGATTTTTTTCGCCTGTTTCCCATTCAGTTACGGCAGGCCACCGCAGTCACCGACGCGAGATGGCGCTACGTGCACATGTCCTCAAATCCTGGTCGTGCTTTTCTTTCTTCGCCGTAATGCTTACTGCCTATCTAATGCTGTATTCCTTTACATCACGTTTTTTCTTGATATCAGCGAGCGCGGGCAGCTGCTGTCCCATATGCAGCATAGGCTACATATAGGACATATAGGTCGCGTGTAGGGAGCGTTTCTGTCGGTTTTCGCTTAACTCTTTAGGAAGGGTTTCTACGTAAACAAAGGTAGCCTACTCTATTGCGTGGTAAATCGACGATACCTCGCAATTACATTAATACAGATGGAAGCTGAGGTGATTATGCTTGCAGGTATGCAGTGCAGTAGACATATTGAAGAAGATCATGTTCCTCCCGCGCATCTAAAAGGACACTAATAATAACAGAGATAGCGGAAAAACTCGAACGAATAAAGACGTCTACGAAAACGCATGCGCAACGCATTTGTGCAGTCACCTTGCTTAACAAATTCTAACAGACACCTTCTAGCGTGAAGCCGGATAAAGATGAATGGGTAATCCTGGTCGGCGTTCTCTAATTTAATTAAACTTATTCTAGGCGCGCGTTTAGGGCCTTCAGTAATGATTCTAATGATAATTATGTGAAAACATTTCTTGACTAAGAAAATGTGCAGATTTCGGCAGCCAAGAACACTCTCGCGAATTTCCTCATTTTTAAACTTCCAGCGCACACAGCGACCAAATGGTAGATTTGGAATGATTTTCCCGAAAAATAACAAGCAAAGTGGAAGCTCACGAGCATTTTCATTAAACTTTTTCACAGAAAAACTCGTGAAAAAAACACATACTTGGCAAATGGCCCGAAATAACTGCAATCAAGGAATGTATTTCTGTGCAGCACTCATACCGACGTCAATAAAACTCATGTGCAGTGGCTACAGATTCTTGTGTTTGTGCTTTTTGTTTTTCAAGATAAGTTTTATCACTCTGCGAAGCGATGTTATAGCTAAAACATAGGCTAAAATAACAGAAGCGTTATGTCACTATGCCAAAACCTTGCTCCTTAATTTCGAAGAAATTGCCTGTTTTTTTTGTTTTTTTTTTTTGGAAATGGTATGTCTAGGAGCTACTTCGAGTGCTCCCTGCAACTCCATTCAAAATAACACCAAGCTAGGTCATTGCAGATGAAGCCTTGTGTCACACTGCGATATGACTTGCAACAAGAACGTTCGTAGGGACTGCCATGAAAACACTTTCCTCTCCAGAGTGTAAACATGCTCAAGCATCAGAGACTATGAACTGCGTACCTTCGTGAACGTTCCGTCAGGGGTTCCACTCCTCCACCGTGCGCTTATTGCAATGACTCCGTGAGAACTATGGAGCGCTTCACATGACCCTGCAAGCGCTTTTGTACTAAGTGAACGAGGCTTCTGAGCAACGTGATGAAGACAGGATTTCCGCTGGAGTGCACTGAAATGATGTCTTCCAGGGCAACATCTCTTTTACAGGACGAAGTACTGATATTGTGTCTCACATTTTAACGCGATAGCATTAAAGAACGAGCGTCGCAGGAATTCCAGGGTTGTGAGCGAAAACTCGGCAGGATCCCTGACAGAAAAATTGCGATAGATGCAAGTTAATAAATAATAAAATTGCTAGGTTCGATCGGGAGTATCACCTAGGCCTCCTGCATGTAGTCAGCCGTTCTACCACAGAGGCACGCAAGAGATCGAAGTGGCTTTGGGACAGAAAGAAACCTATGCATGCGTCTTGCATGGAGTGCGAGGAGCCCCGTTAACACGTGCGAGCAGTCCGCTGCATAACAAATGCGGGACACTCTAAAATTAGGTCTTCCATTGTCTCATAGCAGCCACAAGGCGTACACAACGGACTGTCCTCACGTCCTTGACGATATAACCGTTCGCGCACTAATACAGAGTCAACTATTAGACGCACTGGACTTATGTGTACGACCCTTGATGGTTGCCTGTTCCCGGAAGGATGCGCTTCTCTGCGTGGCGAGGCCCATCGAACCCTGCTAACTTTCACGAACAAAACCGATTTGGCCTCGTGTTTATAGACACCTCTCCATGTGGCTGCTTATATGTGTTCCCGTCTGTGTTATTTGTTTTTTATTTGCACTTTTCTCTTTCTTTCCTATATGTTTCCTTCTTCCAGGAGGAGCAGGAAGGCGTTCTCCCTTTTAGGTGGCAGCTGACAGCCTCTTCCTTCCCTATTTCCTGTTTGTCTTTGTGTTTTTTGTGTATCCAAACCAAATAATAGTAATAACGCGTGTAGTACTGCGTGGCAGAAGGGTATGATTTCACCAGGTGTCACACCATGTCAATTGCACAAAGAGTCAGGGGTGCAAAGGCCCATTCATTACAAAGTTCTCAGGCTAGCATCATAAACAACAGCATCAACAAAGTGTGCGGCTGCGCGTATTGCCTTACGAACGCGTAGTGGGTACTTCGCTTACTTGCAAAATGAATAACTTGTGGCGTAGTGGGCACTCCGCAATGGCACCTGCAGTCAACACGCATTCCAGGAAAGTTTAAAGAATGTTACGCGCACAGGCGTTCATTTACTCGTAGCACGGCTGAGGTGCGCACCAACAAGCGAAGCCTCGCAAGCGAGTGAGAAGACGATGTGAACGGGGCCCGGTCACGCTATCGCGCTCTGTTCTTCAAGGCGAAGATCAAGCGTCCTCCAAGATTTTTCCGGCAATGCTGAGAGGAACTCGAAAATGACGTTGATTGTAAGATAATGTTACGTCGAAGAAGACGTTTAAGTGACGAAATAGCCGGCCCGGTCTAGCTCCTGCGATTATGCGGCAACATCATAACCACCATCAACACATCAGCATTAAAACCTGTCTTTAATATTTTAACCCTTCCTGAATTGGAGCGTGTTTTTTTATAAAGATACATTTACTCACATGGCACACAAAGGGTATTGAACACCCATTTGCTACTCGTATTGGTGTTACTATATATTGTTCTTAGGACTTGCCACGGCAGTCTAGTGGTTATGGCACTCTGATGCTTGCCCGAAGGTCGCGGGATCGAGTCCTGGCCGCATTTCGATGGAGGTAAAATTCTAAAGGCCCGTGTACTTGAATTTAGGTGCACGCTAAAGAACCCCAAGTGGTCGAAATTTTCGGAGCCCTCTATACAGCGTCCATCATAATCAGGGCTGGGCAAAGATACTGTGAAATTGTATCGCTCTACGATACAAGATATTTGGGCAAGAAGTATTTGAAGCACATATACAAGATACTGCTGCATTAATAGTATCCGATGCGATACTTTGCAATCGTATCTTTAGACATTTCGATACATTCGCAAATTTGTCGTTATTGATTTGTACAGGGTGATCAAAATTGCCCTTGATGATTTTCTTGCAATGTCACCTCTGCATGTAAGTTGTGTGGTCGAAGGGACACAGAGTGAAAGGGTAATTATCGCTGCAAGCCGCCCAGTTGATATGCAACGATGGACGTTTTTATTTGCTGCATTAAGCTGGCATATTTGAATGGAAAAGTTAGAAGCAGTCGCTTTTCTACACAGATCAACTTGAAAAAAAATTCTTCTAGCATGTCCGTGCTCCCAATTATCCAGCTGCAAAGTTTAATTGCGGTTCAAATGATTAGGCGTGCAAGACAGCGAGGATCGGAGCAATGTTTCATCGTGATGTGACGCGCAGTCATTCCTTGATATCGCCCGCTGGTAATAAAAGGGTGACCGTCATATTTGCCTAAACGCCACACGAAACTTCCGCGGGACTTCGGAGCGTTGCTTTGCGCCAGTCTGTATAGTGCCTTGCGCGCGTAATCATGTGAGCCGCAATTAGACCTCGCGGCCGGACATCCAGGCGCACGGACATGATGGAAGAATTCTGCCAAGTGGAAGTGTGTAAAAACACTACTGGCTCAAACTTCTCAATACAGACATGCATGCCCACTTACTGCAGTCAGAAAGAGGTTCATTGTGCAATCTTACATTGTTAATTAGGTGGGTTTCAGCGATAATTATCATCCCACTTTGTGTCGTAACTCATTTGGAAAGTTAGTCTTCACGTACCTTCCAGTGGCGAATTTTCAGAAAACCATAAAGCCTTAACTCTAATCATCATCTATATTGTAGGATTAGATGTATATTCGCAAAAATGTTTGCATTGAACATTTCTTAACTGCGATCAACTTTCTGTCATTTGAACAAAATATCTGTTAGTATCTCATAAGCTTTGTATATCTTGCTCCAAGTATAATAGTTTCATTACGAAACAACTTGTTTGGTTTATTTTAGGTGCTTAACGTGGCAGCTGTTTATACACTGCACTGTCAGTGCTTCCTGCTTGTCGATTTCGTAATTGACGGGAGACGCTGCTCTGCTTGCCGACCACCTAGGGTTTTCCATCTAATTACAAGCACTTTAATAAGAAGCCTCCGCATGATGGCGCAAATACCGGTGTTTTGCACGTTGTCCGCAAATGCATTACCGTATCCGCAACACCGGATCACCGGACAGATGTACAGCAGCAACAACGCTGGTAGCGACATTTTTGTGACGCATCGTGTATGCGTAGAGTACATAAAACTGCACTGACTTTTCATGTTCTACTTATCTGCTGGCGTAAAGCGCTCGTTAGCGACATAGTCACTAACGTGCAATCTTTTAACATTTATTCTTCTACGACATAACATGTGCAGCCCAGAAACGTCTCAGACGTATTGTATGGTTACACAAAGCATCGCAGGATACCACCGCTATTCACACTATTGCCCCTTACAGCTCCCATAATATGGTGATTATCAGCAGAAAAAAAAATTGAGACCTAAAAAGGAAAAATAAATATATATCCAAGTAAAATAGAAAGGCGGTTACCAAACACTCACATTGAATAAGAACAGAAACACTACACAGGCGGCGCACCTCATGGCTATCACAATTAGGCACGAATTATCATCAACTTACCTGCCAAGGCTAGACATTAGAAAACTGACTCACTGTGGAAAATATCATAAAACAGCTTCTTGAGACACTGATGTGAAAAACGGTGCATTTCGTGTAATAATGTTTCTCTGATCTTCTCCCTAACATCTTCAAAAGGTTCATAATCATTTCTGTTATTATATCTGAAACTAAATTTCGCTGTTATACGAAGTAGTAAGTAGAAGTTTTGTTGCTCTGTACTCTAGCCATCCCCGTATTATATATCTCTCCTCAACATCGCCTTGACATAGCAATAAACTCGAGTGGAATATAAATAATCAAACAGCAGCAGAAATATCGCACATGGTTAAAAGTAAGAAAAAATGCGAGAGCTCATTTCGGCAGCATGTTAAAAAACATATTACTGTAAAACAGCAATATGTTTTTTAAATAGAATGTTTTTAGAATGAAGAGACCTAAGTAATGTATGTCATTCAAAAGAAGGACAGCTAAGCAAGCACTAATACTTTAAAAAATTATTTGAAGAAAGATAGCGGGGAGAAAAAGATACGGTACGCAAGATATGCTCTGTTTCTTTTATTACATCTAGCATCGGTACCGGTGGTGCGATAGTTGTTATAATCTCATTTGCAGCTAAATTAATCTCATAGAATATGTAACTCAAAATTATATCCACGAGATCCTTCAGGTCGCTGATGTGTGAAAGCCACGAGACGCAGAGCAACCCCATTCTTGGATTCTCCAAACATTGTAACGAAGCATTACGCGAGAGAAGATTCGATAACGACTCTACAGCGGCATCAAAATTTGTGCGAAAGACGCCGCACGCAATGGAGTACATAGCACAGCAAGTGTCACGGCAATTTCCCTACTAAAAAGAAAAGTCACAGTTTCGCCGCAACGGCGAAGCAATGAATGCGATAGCAACAAATTGGAATGTAACGCGAAGAACGGAAAGCAGCTCGAAATTGCCGGCGCGTCGCTCGAGCCCAAAGGACGCACGAAAAGAACGCACACAGGACGAGCGCGAACTATCATGCGTCACAGCTTGATACTTGAAAGAACACTGCTGAAACATAAAGCAGGACGCACGAAACGAACGAACAGGTACACACAGGACGAGCGCGAACTAAATGTCGCAGTCGTTACTTATTTCTGTTTGAACAGCGCGCTCCTTTCGCAAACGCGGCCGCTGCAGCGCGCGAAGTGACCTTCGCACGCTCTGTGACTTCAGCGAGGTCATCGCGGGGAAAGCACAAGACATACAACCCCCCGCGCCCGTTGCGCTCCTCGCGCCATCTTGCTGGTAATGAAGAAACGCTTATAGCGCCTGCCGTCTCTGAGTCCGTCCAGCGGTAAAGGGTGTGTATATAACGCTCGCCGTTAGCTGCCTGGAGGATCTGCGTTTCGTAGCGTAGTGGTTAGCGCCACGCGCTGCGGAGCGAGAGGTCCCTGGTTCGATTCCGCGCTTCGGAAGCATTTTTCTGAATTACTTTTCTTTGGAGATTTTATATATGAATACATACTTATACATATACGGTGCATGACGGCGGCACTGGGGACGGACAAAAACCAGCCCAGACTGTCCATATAATTGCTATCGCAATAAAAATACCAACACGGCGTAGACGTGTTCGTCGATTTTGTCGAGACGCCGCGAGCGCCACCATGTGACTCTGCTCCACCAATAGGGACGCGGAGACATCATCGCCTGCCCTCGCTAGAGAACTCTGGCGGAAAGATCAGTGAATGTCACTGCGTTTAGCCACGGCCGCTAAATAAAAAAAAAGGAGGTGCCGGCCTACCGAACGCTCTTTTGCGCCGGTGAAAGCGCTAGTTCTTTCCCCCACCGCCGCAGCGCTGAACAACGGTAAAAGAAAACCGCTCGCACAGGAGGGCAGCCGGCTGCGCGCATTCGTTATAGGGGTCAGTATAGTCGCCTCGCCTTGACCTGTGATTGCATATCGGCTATTTATGTGCAAGACACGCCAGGTGACATACCAGTATGCTTTGTTTGCGGTCATTGCTACTATACACGAGCAGGCTTCGCTCGCGTGAAGATACAAGCGTGTGGCACAGCGTCGTTGCAAAAGATGGATGGATGAATGAATGCAAAACTGAACAATAATTGAACAATCATTATTGAACAATCATTTTTTTCTTCTTCTGCTGAGAAAAAAAAGTGGTCCACTGCTGTTCGTTGTTGTTCTCGGTCGTTTGAATGGTCTATACTTTGTTAGCTGCGTGGGACGATTTCCTCATTGCGGCCCTTTATTAGTGATGCATGATTAGTTTCTGCTCTTCAAAATAAACTAGCGCGTATATGATTGCTAAATCTGGTGCACTGCTACTTCGCATTGCACTAATAAGTGTCATTTTTAAATGACGCTCGATTCAAACATGAGCCGTTACCATTGAACAACATTGCTGAAACAGAGTAAATGCAAACGTCTCGCCTACATATTGTTCCAAAATGTGAAGATGGGCGAGTTGACGCGTACTCTCGTCTTCAATGAACGGCGCAGATGAAAAACGAACACAAAAAATTGCGGAAAGACACACAGCACTCCACACCGAACTGAAAGTTTATTGGGTTTTAACTCTCGCGTTTTAACGAGGTATTCCATGGCAGGGCTGTGTAGGCCGTCGTCCAGTCCAGAGAATCCTTCCGCATTCGACGTCGTTCCACTGAACACGATTTCGTTTTCAGCGACTTCTGCACGCAAGTGATTGACAACTTCTGTTTTCGACCTTTGGCACTCGTCTGTTCGATATGGAAGGAGCCGGCGAAACACGAACAAGTGATCTACCTTTCGAAGAGGGAGCGGGTAGCTTGTACGCTGAATAATACGAAAATAAAGGTCGGCACGGCTTTCGGTCGCAGCACCTTGCGCTCTACTAGCTCTACCTTGAAGTCGTCCTGCTTGATGTGAACGAAGTGAATATCCGACTTCTTCGCAGTTACTGATCGGTACCGGGCTACACAACAGGTCTCGGGCATCGCGGTTATCGTGAAATGTCCGATCACATTAGGCACTCACTCATAGAGCCAACGCAAAAAGAACCACACCTTTTCTGCCTCGTAAACAAGTGTACGGCTGCTCCTTTCCAGCAAGAGCGTTTGCTTGCGCTCGCCCAAGCCAACGCCCCGAGCGTTCGCTTACATGCGGCTATAGTGCCTAAATGCGGCCGTGGCTTACCGTTGTGCAGCGCCCCTGC
The DNA here is from genome assembly GCF_013339695.2 of Rhipicephalus sanguineus. Lineage (NCBI taxonomy): Eukaryota > Metazoa > Arthropoda > Arachnida > Ixodida > Ixodidae > Rhipicephalus > Rhipicephalus sanguineus. The sequence continues at coordinate 150,825,792 of NC_051179.1, forward strand.
GGTAGCGTATCAAAAGACTGCATGCCGCGCGTTCCCCCATTGAAAACGCACCCATTCGGCAGGCCATACCTCTTTTTTTATTTAGCGGCCGTGGTTTAGCTTTATTCAGGTGGCTCAGTGCAGCAGTATCAGCTTGAGAAGCTGAGTTCAGCCAGCGTTTATTGTTTTGCGAGGCGCGTTACGATGGAGTATCTTTACCTTAATATACACGATACATTATTAAATGTGTCAGAAATACCGATACTGATACACGTCTACCAAACAAGTATCTAAGATAGTATCTTCGCCCAGCACTACTCATAATCATATCGTGGCTTTCGGACGTAAAACCTGAACAATTGTTATTTATCTTATTGCGATAGCAATTATATGGACAATCTCTGTTGATTTTTGCCGTCGTCGCCGTCATGCACCATATATATATATATATATATATATATATATATATATATATATATATAGAGAGAGAGAGAGAGAGAGAGAGAGAGAGAAGTCCCAAAGAAAAATAATTCAGAAAAATGTTTCCGAAGCGCTAAATCGAACCAGCGACCTCTCGGTCCGCAGCGCGTGGCGCTAACCACTACGCCACAAAGCGCAGATCCTTCAGGTAGCTAACGGCGAGTGTTGTATACACACCCTTTACCACTGGCAGGACTCAGCGATGGCAGGCGCTTATAAGCGTTTCTTCATTACCAGCGAGATGGCGCGAGGAGAGCAACGGGCGCATTTAAAAGTCGTCGACCAGCTTAGGACAAGTAGTAACCGCGGAGCCGAACCATGAGAGTGAAATAACTAGAAGAATAAGGATGGGATTGAGCTCATTCGGCAAGCATTATCAAATTATGAATGGTAGTCTACCACTATCCCTCAAGAGGAAGGCATATAACAGCTGCATCTTACCGGTACTTACTTACGGAGCAGAAACCTGGAGACATACAAAGAGGGTTCAACTTAAACTGAGGACGACGAAGCGAGCGATGGAAAGGAAAATGATAGGTGTAACCTTAAGAGACAGGAAGAGAGCAGAGTGGGTCAGAGAACAAACGGGGGTTAAGGATATCATAGTTGAAATCAAGAAGAAGAAATGGATATGTACCGGGGACGTAGCACGTCGGCGGGATGACCGGTGGTCATTAATGGTAACTGACTGTATTCCAAGAGATAGCAAACGCGTGAGGGGGATACAGAAAATTAGGTGGGTGGATGAGATTAGAAAGTTTGTAGGTATGACGCGGCAGCAGAAAGCACAGGGCCAGGTTGATTGGCGGAACATGGGAGAGGCCTTTGCCCTGCAGTGGGCGTAGACAGGCTGATGATGATGATGATAATGATTATATGAAGCGTGACACCCGGCTCGTGGCGGCCCCCCTTCACAAGAAGCGCACCTGCTCTAAACTCCGTTCTTGCTTTATGTCAGCTATAGGCCAATAGCAGTAATCTGTTGTATGACGGGCCTCCCGAAAAAAGTGTACGGTCCTCAGTATGAAGAGAGGACGCTGAAGAGAGCGGCAAGTTCGCACTCCGCTTGTGAACTCTCCTTGCCGCGCACAACTGCAAGATTTGGCTGAGCTGTTCACAGTAGCGTCTGCTTTCCGTTTTATGTCGGTTTTTTTTTTCAGCAAGCACGAAGGTTGACTCAGGACCTCTTTAAGGCTGTAAATATTTTTCCACAGTGTGCATGTTAAAAATTGTTAAGCTGTATGTGGTAAACAATGCCTTGTTCCACGAACCGCTGTCGGAATCAACAAATAAAGTAAATTGTCCATCTAGATTGCTCTTTATTGACAGAACACAGAGCAAAAAGAAATGTAGACACACGAAAGTATCCTCGGAGGCACAACTGTGCCGCCGTCATCATTCATTCTACTGTTTAGCATTTGTCGCCATTTCCAAAAAGATCCATGGCTCGATAACTTGCGTTTATGACGAGCCCGTATTGTGCATGTTGGTAGCGACGTTCTATCTACGGACGCCGCCGCCGCCACCACTTGTTCCGGTGCCTGGGATACTTCCGAGCCCACCCGTGCCGGTCCCTTCTCCAGTACCAGTGGGTCCGCCTTCTCCACCAGACGAACTTCCGCTTCCGCTCATTCCTGCACCCCAGCTCCCACCAATAAAAGGCATAATCCCGCTTCCACCGGCGCTACCACCTGCGCCACCACCTTGACTGCTTCCACCGAAGTAACCACCGCTCTCACTACCGCTTTCTCCAGTTCCACCGCTGCCAGCACCGCTTGCACTGCTTCCGCTGCTTCCAACGCTCTCACTGCCGCTTTCTCCATTTCCACTGCTTCCGCTGCTTCCAACGCTCTCACTGCCGCTTTCTCCATTTCCACTGCTTCCACCACTACTTCCGCTTGTTCCACCGCTTTCACTACCGCTCTCTCCGCTTCCGCTTTCATCACCACTTGCACCGCTTCTACCGTTTACAGCACCGCTTTCACTGCTTCCACCACTTTCAGCACTTGTACCACTACTTCCACCGCTTCCAATGCCGCTTCCGCCACTTTCACCGCTTTCACTGACGCTTGAACCACCGCTTCCACCACCTACACCCCCGCTTTCACTGCTTCCACCGCTTCCACCATCGCTCGTACCACCTCCACTGCCACTTTCTCCCGCTTCATTACTTCCTAGACCCGGAAAAATTCCGCTGAGCCATGACGGAATGTCTATTCCAGTACTTCCACCGCCTGAGGAACTGCCTTGGCCGCCTGTACCGGATCCTGATGATCCTCGTTGACGAAGTATAGATTGTATTTCTTGCAAGATTCCCGCCGCATTTGTACCCAGGCTCGTCATTGTTCCTGTAAGGCACCGACGAAAGATGGTATTAATAATTAATTCATTCATTCATTCATTCATTTACAGCATGTTTCAAGAGAACACTCTGGCAATTAGGGACGCGACAATGAATTTCAACACATTAGACTTTATGACGTGCAATGGAAGTAGTGAAGACAGATTTTATTCACCGCGCGCCCACGCAGGAATACTGTCACAGAGGCCTGGAATCACACATGCTACTTTGTGCCCAACGGCAGGGTACTGCGGCCACATATTCACAGTATGAATAGCTTCCAGTATGAGTAGCTAGTCTCAGCTCATTTGTAAGCAGTCATACGTGTTTGGATGGTTCAGTGTTATGGGCGTTATTGCGAACAACGTGTTCGACAGTCATGTGACCTTGCGTATTCGTAGCCATTCTTTTCTTTTTCGAGATGTGGCCATTATTTTTTGATAGCGAACTCAGTCAGGCCTTTAGCCTTATGGCTTTTACGTTGGGCTTCTTATCACGAGGCTACGGTTCTCACTTCTCAGTCTCTGGCTTAATGAGAGGAGTGGGCTCGTTGGATGGTTTTATGGGGTTTAATGTACCGAAGCGATTCAGTCTGTGAAAGACTCCGCAATGGAGGGCTTGGGGTAATCTTGACAAACTGGTGTTCTTTAACGTACGTGACATCGCACAGTACATCCTCCTCGAGCATTTCGCCTACATCAAAATGAGCCCGCCGCGGTCGGGGTCGAACACGCGTCTTCGGGTCAGTAGCTGGGTGGGGGGGGGGGGGGGCAGGGTCAAAAAGCATAAGCTGTTTGTGTTTAAGGAGTACTCAAATAAAAATTTTACATCTTGCTTTTTTCTGCTGCTATAAGTATCTAACGACCCACTGCTGGAAACCTCGTCTGGTCGAGTGCGCGACTTTTCATTATTTGGAGACGGTCTTACAGTGCCAAGTAACCGTTTCGGTCTCTAATAAGGCGGCACCCAGAATGGTTTTCATGTAAACCCCTCTGTCCCGACGTGGGAGCGGCCCGCTGCACGCTAATCGCGCGCACCGAAGGACTAAAATAAAGTTGTGCATCCATCCATCCATAGCTGTCTACGTGAGCACGCAAAACCGCCTCGCATATGAACCGAGTTGACAACTCTTTTCAAAGAACGCTACCTGGGTGCTGCTATAATCCCCTCTGGGATGTTTGAAATATGTGTGACTTACGTCCCCCCCCCCCCCACCAAAAAAAAAAAAAAAAAGATGCACTGCCGAGGCAAAAGCGTCAGCCTTTGTTAGTCCATAAAAGATCGGCGCCCTCTTTCCGTTGACGATGCATGCTAGGAGATGGCGGTCGCAAGGATCATGGCAGCCACCACAAACTCGTGACGCAGGTGGATGTTTGTTGCTTACGTTAAAAAGAAGTTAGTGTCGATGTCGCGACGGGCTGTTTCGTGTGAAAATGCGCGACACGTGCTTTAAGATTAGTGTAAATACGTTCTAGGCTATATTAGCCGTTGATATTTTGTTTATGATGCGTGCGTGTCAATAATTCTTGGGGTTTGACGTCCCAAAACCACGATATGATTATGAGAGACGCCGTAGTGCAGGGCTCCGGAAATTTCGACCACAGGGGGTTCTTTAACGTGCACCTAAATCTAAGTACACGAGTCTCAAGCATTTTCGCCTCCATCGAAGATGCGGTCGCCGCGGCCGGGATTCGAACCCGCGACCTTTGGGTCAACAGTCGAGCATCATAATTACTACACCACCGTGGCGGGTGATGCGTGTGTGTCCACACAAATCTATCGCACAAGTTATCTAGCCTTCAAAATTTTGTTTCCGGAGCACTTATTCAATAATAAATCACGACAAAATTCCCACCATTCCATACCCGCCAAATACGGCGTCTTCTACAACCTACAACTATGCTTACCACATGAAAAGCACAGGATGGCTACAAACACCACGGCCTTCGGCCACGAACTGGGCCCACGAGCCATCATGACGAGCAGCTTTTTGGATGTATCTCCTTAATCTGCAACACAAGCATAAGAGCAGATATCAAAATCTGTCCCTGCAAATAGTGTATACTTTACCGTATGTTCGCATTAGTAACGTCGCCACTTATAAAAATGCGCGTCACAAATGAATGTATGGGTACAGTGGAGGGTGATGGCCCTATCCAATGCTCGGTGGACATTTCATGTTGTAATATTTTGTGACTATTCGCCTATTTAAAAAATGAATAAAATGTAACCGCTGCGGTTGATGAAGTAAAATACAGTAAAACCATCAGAAATTGCGTGAATAGGACTGTGGCACCTTAACGTAGGCAATAAGTGAAGCGGACGGGCTCATCATTTTATGTGGTGCTTGCTTCTTACACATCTTTGATATGCAGCATATAGTGGTGCGACAAATATCAGTCGGGTGATTTGCGCAATTCTGGGAGCCGGAAGCGAAAGGCGAAGGGCACTGGCAGGTATGTCGGATGAAACCGCCAGCCAACTGTACCGCCATTAATAACAGTTCTGACACTGACACTGCGCTTATTCAACCAACAAAGTCAGCTGCCCGCGAAGAATTCTCCACAGCATTCCGTTCTTGTAAACCATCACTCAAAAGTGGATAATCCAAAAGATAACGTACACTGTAGGCGTATCAGTGCTCGGATCATTGGCGAAACGAGAAAAGAAAAGTAATTACAGCACCGCCGATTATTTACATCCACGTATAGCTTATTTCTGCGCGGCAGCGGTGACCTACCAATAATTAGGCGTAGCATCAAGCAACCTGTGTCTTTCTTTGGACAGCTTTTAAATACATCGCGCTGCGCTCGGTAATTCTTAGACTGCTTCGTAACGGCACTTCTTAATTTTCCTCATTTCGACGCCCGCATATTAGATTTACATATATCAGAGATGCATTTAGCCATATTGTTCTTATAGCTTCATCGCTTATCCGAAGGCACAAAAAAATTTTTGCACTTACCCAGGGAGCAGTCTGAAAAGGTATCAACCAGCTCAAAAGAACAACCGAATGTTACGTGGTGTAACAACGAATTTTGCCTCTTTTTATACGCAGTCAGGCGGATGCGTTCATCATCTGTCACGTGGCATTTGCCAGCATGGTGGTGGCCATGTTACGTAGCCAGCTGAAAAATGCTATGACAACAAGTAAAGGAGCGTGATTGTGACACAGCTGCACGCGTTATGCGAGCGCTTGTTTACCACATTGTAAATACGCCACAGAGCGAAATGGAGAGCTTATTAAAATACGCAGAATCTCAATCCAAATCCAAGGCTCTCTGTTTCACACGGAACTTGCCGAAATAGCATGCGAAAAAAGAATGGAAAAAAGTTGCAAATCATTTTTGTGCGAGCGGAAAGAGAAACCTCTGTTGAAACAAAAAGGCCACACTACCGCCCGCATAACGCGAAGCCGGCAGACACACAACTGACCCATAACTGACACATATTTAACCCGATATTTTCACTAATATAAAATTACGTAAAGAAGTACTTACAAAATATTAGGCTGGTTGACAGATACAGCGAAGAGCTCAGCCAGGGATCTCATCCCGGACACTGTCAAATTCCGCCACATTGACAAATTTTTGTTATGTCGACATTTCATGCCAATTTGAGAGTGCGTAGAAGCCCTCAGGACCATTCACAGTTGACAAGATGGCGAATCTGACGACACGGAGGAATTCGGTAGCGTCCAGAATAGCATCCCAGTAGTAGTAGTAGTAGTAGTAGTAGTATCCTCTACTGCATGGCTCATACCCGGGTATTTCATGTTTCGTCTTCTCAGACGTCTTCTCAGAAGCACGAACTTCATACGTATACAGAAAAATGTAACGTTTCATTGTCTCACTTTTGTCTTTCGTTGTCGCATTGACTGCGAAAGCAGTGATACACACATGACTAAATATTTTTTCGCGTGTTCTTTTTCGCGCCATTTGTTGCTCGCTGCGGAAAAAAACTGCGATAAAGTATTCAGCCTTGAGGATAGTAACTGTAGAAAATCATCCCTGGAGATTACCAGATCATTTGAACTGGGGATAAAAAGTTCATCCAAATGGAGTATTTGAGTGGACTGACAGTTCGTCCGGCGAGGTGATAATGTGAGAACTAATGGTTGCCCGGTAAGATGTAACTGTAAGGACTAAATGCTAGTCCATTGAGGTGATTTGTGGGGACTAACAGTTGCTCGGTAACGTGTAAATCTGAGGACTAAATATTGGTCCATTGAGGTCATCCGTGAGGACCAACAATAAGTTGCATGGGGAGTAACTGTAAACCCGGTGTCGTTAGTCCTTAAAGGGATTAATGGTTGTGGCAGTCTCACTAGTTTCCAAATGGACAAACCAAACACCCTCCTAACACCCTTTTGCCTTGGCGTGAACTTTCTCCCACGCCACACATGAGGGAGTGACCAGGAGATTAGGTGGTTGAGAACTTACATTGCCAAGGAACTTTGCCTGTGTCTATCCTGCCAAGTTATGATGTCATTATATGTCAGCAAAAATGAATGAAGAGGTTTCAGCCACGGATTTTGAACTCGGGTTCTCCTGTTAATAAGCCTGACGATCTACGGACACATAGAGGCACACACACAAACACACAACTACACACATACAACACTATGCCAAAGGCGCATGCTTCATCAGGAAGACTCCTCTAGAATTTACTGTGACCAAGCATGGGCGTTCAGACTCCTGGCACTCCTTCAACAACGCTGCTGGCCTACTGAAGAACCTCCATTACGCAAGCGAAGAAAACTTGGCGTTTCCACATCCCAGACAGCCTGCCGTCGGTCTCATCCATGTGGTCTTCTGCATACACCGTAGTGGTGCAAAGCCTGCAAACCACTGGCTGTGTAGAGATCGCGCTCACGTTTCTCGACTTTCCCGGTACACTTCCACGAACGCTGGATACGAAAAGCGCTGTCAGCGCGCAGGCGCATAAATCTAAGGAAGTCTCCGAAGAAGGTGATGATTAATCTCTCCCCGATGTAACGACCTCTTCGCTCACACGTTCGTGCCGGGCTACAGTCTGGGCTTTAGGAGTTCCGTTGTTGGCGGCACTCCCGGTTTAACTCGCCTCGCACACCAAACCACTCGATCTACAAAATACGTCGGACCGGCTCGTAACTCCCCCCCCCCCCCCCCCCCTTGGCTTAACGTCAAACATTTGGGCATCGGCGGCTCCTCGCAGACTACTTCGCATACGATCGATTTCCACAAAGCACGCGAACAGCCGGAATTTTCGGTTGCAGAGGATTCTGTTGAACACGAACACGAATAGGCGATGAAATGAATGCCTGTCACAAAGATAACAAAAAAAACAGATAGGAAGTACAGATGTTCGTAGGAATTTGCTGCGAATGATGTAGCATGGCCTTGTTTTAAAAGAATGTTTTTGCTAGTAGCGCTGCGCGGGCATTTCTTTGCATGCCTTATTTGTGGGTACGCTATGTTCACGCTACAACTAGATCGTGAAGTGAGAGAGATTGCTAATAACTACCACCGAAACTACAGCGCGCTCAGCTTAAATTTATAGTCAATGTTCGTCGGCTCATATTTACAGACATGACAACAACTTTATTTGAATCCTGAGAAACTCAGAACTAGGGAAGCCGGTGCCCCCCCTTCCCTCCCCAGATCAAGTCGGTGGCGCCACCGACGACGCGACCGCCACGATGTCGTAGGCCCTCTGGATGGCCTGGAGCTGACTGTGAAAATCACTACTCTTGGGGAATTCCTCTCACTCATCGTGACTACATCCTTGCCAATTAAGCCTCGTCTGCTTTGAACTTCTTTGCAAGAACAACCCTATCTTCAATAAAAATTCTTCAAGTCAACGCTCATGGCCCAAGCGCATGTTCAAATTACCTGTTCTACAACTTACCTTCAATTGTCAATCGATTGCACTTTAACAACTTAGTCCCAGCTCGCGAGATCACTTTATCTCGAGGCATCCTGATTTAATCATTTCATTCCACACAGCGTTACCACTCGGTTCATTGTCTCGCACACGCTACTCTTCAAGTTAGGTACTTACTAATATCCGCTCAAAAAAAATGTTCTGGGACTGCTTCGTCCAGATTTTGTCCTGTTACAATTCATGGCCTTCGAGTAGACTGCTTGCTGTTTTGGGCAAGCCAAGCAATCGTTTCGTCGAGGGACATCAATGTAGCAAAATCATAATCGCATTTATTAAAGACAATACATGAGGCATTTCAGAACTCCAGCTCGTCCACAAAATATCCATATGAAATTAATACATGGGGCTGCGAGTACTGTAAGGTATGTCTGCATTTAATTCAAAACCATGTCACACTCGCCTGTCGATCATTGACTTGCCTGCGTCTAGTAACGTCCAAACCTACTTATTGAGTGTCTCTCGATAGCAAGATAAAAATTCCTCGCAAAATCTGCTTTCGGAGTTCTCTAGTGATTGCTTCTATTGTCGGTTAGAGCCTTCCCTACAAAGCTGTTTTCTTTTCTTTCTTTTTTTTTGCAGGCGGCATTGGCTCGGCGTATTTCATCTTCCTGCTAGCGTCCGTAACTAAATACGTTACTCGTTACGCTAACAGAAAAGGAACGCGTTACCGCCCTACGTTACCTTTTACAAAAGGTAACGCGTTACCGTTACAGTTACCCTAAAAAAGTAACGGACGTTACTTCTGCCGTTACTCGATGGTCAGAAATTTTATTCACTTCATTTCCCCTGTAGGAACCCATTTCCACTGTGTAGGAACCCAGCGCTCATCCAGTCTACTGTGTTCCTGCGTCCTCGTCCTTTATTGCGCTGTTTTTCCCCAGCTAAACCCAAATAACAGTTTGGCAAAGCTGATATTTATAATTCACACAATACTTCTATCAGAAACGTCAGTTTTTGCACGAAGTACCAATTTAAGGAGAATAGGTTGCACAAATGTGTGGTACCATGGCAGCACTAGCGTTGCCAGAAATTTCTTTCGGGGGTTGTGCGGGGGCTGTTAGGCTATACTTTATGTATGGTTGTGCGTGCGTTTGTGTGTGTTCCTGTACATATACACATGGAAAATTGAAAGATTTCGGGGGGAGGGGACGGGGGAGGAGTGTTCAACTAAAGGTTCAACCACCCAACCTCCCTCCCCGCCTCCCCCCCCCCCCGCAGCGCCAGTGGTTGGCAATTGGGCGTGAGGCCCACCACTGGAGACACGGGCGCTGCAATCGCTGTGACGTGCAGGGTTAGATCACGTGATCTCACCTCGATCTGGCGAAGGGAAGCGGACCGTTGAATGCGCTGCTTTTAACCGCGATTTCGCGGCGTTTTTCCTTTTGAACAGCATTCTTTTGCTCTCACTTTATGTCTACGGAACCCTAGAGGCTACACAATCCGGAAAAGTGCAGTAAAAGTTACCGGCGGCCTGGTACTTTTCTGCTCCGTGCCACAGTGCGCTATGCGTACTCGAAGGAACCAGGCGTGAACTTTCACTTATACCCTGCTTTGCCAGAGGATGATGCCGCTGTCACCGGTCTTTTTTATTGTTATTTCTAGCCCATATGGTTAAAATGGACTCCGACCACGCATGTTCACACAAAAGCAAGACGTTTCTGCTCCCGCATGGGAGCCTTGTTCACAACGATAAATGAATGCGCAAACAGTCTGGTTATGTATGTTTTAATATATGACGTAAACATGCGCACACGTGTGGGAAGTAGCCGTCATTACGCTTAATTAGGCGTGTGCGCCATTGTCCGGATTGTCAGAGATTCAAGATTAAGCCGAGAAGTCCAGTTATTTTCTCTCTCCGTTATTCTTGCCCTATTCCAGCCTATTTCGTGCCAGTTGCTTCTGCGTGCTCGGCCATTGCGGTTCGATGAAACCTTCTTTCTTACATCATGCATGTGCTGCTTGAATTTTTGCTGAAAGTTACCTGTATATCCGACGAAACTTCCACCCCAGTCTGCGTAACACCTCCGCCCCACTCGGGTGTCCATTTTAATCGCCCTCATGTGACACTGATTCAGCTTCTAACAGCAGCAGCGAAGTGTCATACTGCTCATCAATGAAGCTGTAAAGGCTGGACGCTGATATTTTAACCGAAACATAACATTGCCATTTAGACCACGGTAAGCCACATCTTGCAGATGCTCATTCAAGTGCGCAAAGTAATACGGCCGGCTGGCACACGGTGCGTATTCTAGCGCAATCGAGCCCTATCGGCACCGTATTTTTCGATCGCGATTGACCCCTTTGTAGAATCTGGAGAACTGAGGAGTCAATCAACGAAAATTTGCATCCCTATGTGGCTTGATGGCGATCGAAAGTGCACCGTCGGACAACCGTAGAAAATTTGCCCAATAAGGAGCAACAGGTAAATATTAAGATCTTGCCGCAGAAAAACTTGTGCTCATGTAAAATGTTATCTAGCTACAACTCCGAACGAGACACGCGCGTGCGTATGGCTCTCTTGCGTTTTCCTCCAATCATATCAGAAAGGTTGCGGCTGCATGCAGCTCTAAGCATGCTTGGTTGCTTTCCACAAAAAGGAGAATCCGCTTGTGTCGTGCTTCATAGAGATATGTAAGCTAAACAATCATGTAAATGTGCGCATGCTTGTCGTGTCAGCCGTGGCCTGTTTTTCGATGCTAACATACAATGAATGAAGTTGCATGGTTGCACGCATTTCTTGGAGCAAAAATATGTGTATTAGACGCAAGCACGCGCTAAAGCTCATTTAATGCTTTAATTCGACACAAGATGGTTCGTAACCTTCTACAAAATCAGCGTGCTCGGCACCCGTGGCTTCCATGTAGGCGGCCATAGCAGACGACGTCGGCAGTCAGGGCGTTGTCTAAGGCATTATGAGAAGCGTAACATTTTTTGAGAGCAGGTATTTAGCACTTCAATTGTCAGTGACGAAGCCGCTGCAGTATTTTACTGATTTCGTCACAGGAAAGTGCAACGAGAATAATAATAAGAGAGACGCAAGAGCGCCTGTGCGGGAGGGGGCTGGCGGAGCAATCCAACCTTGCACGTCACAGGGATGCCTCCGCATGGTGGCGCCACGGTATGTCCTCGCGCCCAATAGTGGAGTGACCTCAAGTCGCCTGTACAGTTACATGTGATGGATGCTAACTCTGTGGCGCACAGTAAATCCATCTTGTCAGCGTGACGTTAAACACATAATTCGATTTTTTCATGAACGCTCTCCTTAAAGAAGACACCACAACTATCAACAAATTTACAGTAATTACAGATGAAAATAGGCATAAAGAAATACTTAAACAGCTTAGTTTTTGGGAAAAAAGATTCGCACAACCATGCACTTTCCCCCATTAAAAATCTATGCTTGCCTCAAAAATTGCGAGCGTTTATTTGAAGGTGTTCAAGGTCAGCCTCGTTCGCTCAAAATTGGGTAACTATAGAAACGTGTACCCGCAGATGGCGATAGAAAGAAGCAAATTTCATTTTGAAAGCAAAGTTCATAATCTTCGCTAGAATATTGCAAGGAGAACTTTCTAATAAGTACCGCTTCTTGTACAAATAAAGCAACAGCTGCATTTACAAAGCTGTCAGTGGACAGATTGCCTCTCTTCTTAATGAATACCTCCGCACCTACAACAAATAAGCACTTCAAGGACGCAATGGAATGGTACTCTGAAGGCCTGATGAATGAAAATAGCGCGAAAAAATGTAGGACGAGACGAAGGAGGCTACAGCACAAGCACATATGCTGTAGCCTTCTTCGTCTCGTCCTACGTTTTTCCGCGCTATTTTCATTCAACATGAATTACCAACTCGCCCAACAGTATTTTCTTAACGCCTGCCGGGCCGGCATGAGTACGCCGCTGCGACAATAGAACGTCGGGGCGAGCTCTGCAATAGTGGCGCCTATGAGACGAGGAAATTTTGTGTAAAACTTCCGGGATAATTGAAAAAAAAAAAACATGCTGATCCCTCTGTCACACGAATCGTTATAACACGAAAGTGAAACGTGTCTTCACAGACGTAGTTGAGCGTGTGTTGCGCATTCTTTCTCCCCAAAGGCGAAGGAATGAATGCTACAGCAACACATTGTAATGCCACGCGAAGAACGGCAAGCAGCTCGAAACTTGCAACGCGCTGCTCAAGCAGAAAGGACGCACGGAACGAACATACACAGGATGAGAGCGAACTAACTTTCACATTTGTAACTTATTTCTGCGTGAGCACCGCGCTCCTTTCGCAAAAGCGGCCGCTGCAGTGAACCAAGTGACCTTCGTGCTCTCAACGGGAGACGTACAAACCACTGCGATCACGAGATAAGCGCACGCACGAGCGACCACGCCCTGTAGACGCGGGCGCTCGTCGCAACGGCGACGACCTTCCCAGCGCGCTCTTCTACCCTCTTCTACGCTCTTCGAGCCCTTCGCGCCATCTCGCTAGTGATAACGAAAACACGTTGTAACGACGATCTCTGAGTACCGCCACCGGCAAATGGTGTAGATAAATAGCTCGCCGTTAGTATTGTGAGGAACGTACCGTCCGTGGCCGAATCGTTTCGCGCTGCGCACTGCGGAGCGAGGGGTCGTAAGTTCGATGCCCGGTGACGGAACTTTTTCTTCTGGTTTTTTCTGTCACGTCATTTCCGCGACAGAAATACGTCAGTGGAGCCGTGGTGGACCCCGGCATAAAACACTTTCGCGTTAAAAAAGTAACGACTAACGTGACACCTACGTTACCGAAAAATGTTAACAAGTACGTTACCCTTTACAGTTCCTAAATAGTAACGAGAACGTTACTAAGTAACCGAAGAAAGTAACGCGTTACCGGTAACGCCGTTACTTGTAACGCGTTACCGCCAACACTGGTAGCGGGTACCTCGCTTATCCGCAGAGAGACGAATAATGTCGTAGTGGGTGCTGTCCTACATCACAAAATTATGATTTATGGCGCAGTCAATACCTTGCCGAAAGTCAAAACTTCAAATACGGTTGGTCTTGCCCTGAACACGAAGCTGCGCTCAGAATTCGCAATTAGACAGTATCGTAATCGTCGGTGAATTTTTATTCTCCATGGAGTAAGGATATTGCCTCATGAAATGTACATCAGTGTATAATGGCTGCTTCAATGCTAAATATATCGTGCTTCGCTGTTTTCTTGTTGATTTCTATCTTGAAGAAACGCGAAGCAACTTACGAATGAGAGATGACTCAAGTATTTAGCTGACAGCTTGTGGTCGCATTACTAGAACTATGAAGTACCATTTGTTTATTGCAATTTCTGAGAAATTGACCCTTTGTTTCAAAATTACCTACGCGCGACAGCTCATAGCCTTCCAAAAGAACACTCATCCTTGCACTATTGCGTACTTGGGTCCTAGCGTGGGTGTTCATTCTTTATGTTTCTTCCTTCTGTGACTGAGTGCAAGGGATGAAAAACAACTCGTCAAGGTAGAATGCGATGGCAACCAGGATGTACGCAGGTGGCGAGACTCCCGTAAACAAACCCCTTTGTGCACGACTTTGCGTGAGTACGGTGCGGAGTCGCAGTTGCTGCTACCGTAGCCCGACTGAAAAGGAAGAGTTAAATATAAAAAAAATTCCCCGGGCGCTTTCCACGGGGAACGAGGTCGCATCCTACACAGCCTACAGTTACGCTGGCGATGACGCATTGGCCGTGGCGCGTACACAACATCCCTTTGCACGTTATTTCCACTTTTTTGACCAAGGTATCACCCGTGTATTTCAACGAATGCAGCCTTCATCCTGCGACCACATGTGGTACATATTTGTTTACGCAGCGATTGAGGATTCGTGCTTATTTTTTTCTAGTCATCTTATTTAGCGTAGCTGCACAATTCCAAGCTCGCGTAAAAAAAAAACAGCTACAATAATTCCTCTTAGAATAGCGAGTCGCTTTAGTAAACGAAGCATAAGGAATTGCTTCTTGTAAACGCAAAAGAACAAGCGTTGAGGCATATCTGCTTTCTTGGCCAATCCCCCAAAGTGGGTGTGAGCCATTCATAAAGGCAATCATCATCATCGTCATCACCTGCGTTCAGAATTTCGAACAATAAATTTGCGTAAAAAAATAGCAAAAGTGTACCTAAATTGCCTGTACTCCCGTCTTTACGGATTTAATTCGTTCCGCCATTCATTTTTCTGTCTCTCCATCTGTCTTTTACTCTATTTCTTTCTCTCGCTCTCTTCACAGCGGCTACCGAAATCACGAGTGCCTGGCCCCGGTGGGCCCCTCAACTCACCATGCCAAAGACTATCACCATCGTGTCTTCGCGACAACAAGAATCATGCGAAAGATTCAGGGAGGAATTGGTTCGCCTGCACACAAACTCCGCATTGACACTGACAGCATCGTATGTCACGTCCCCGTCGTTGGTGCAGCTCACCCTGCTCTGTTGGTAACTCAGGGTAACAGCGTAGAGTAGAATGGTGTTGCAGCACCCGGCCAGTCCCCCTGTTTTTAAAGACGATAGTCTTTCTCGGGGAATTTAAACGCAGAAATTTTGGTCTGTCTTTGTTTGTCGGCACGTCACTTGATTCAGCCACCCGGCCAAAGTTCAACAACTTGCCCAAGGGCCAGCCATCTTGAACGGCTGACTAGGTTCATACTTGTGTACATTGTTGATCAAAAAGCAAACATTACGCATATCTGAGGCACAACATCACTACGTAAGTATTAGGTGGCGTGTTCCTTTAATAGAAAATACATAGATACGTAATTCTAGAGACCCTAGTTTCTTAAGCTGCGCTGAAACTTGCCTTCCTCCGTGCCCTCTGCACGAGCTCGTTGTTGTGTTTCGGTTTCGGTTCAGTATTGCACTGTACGAATGCCATGGGGCGCCGCTCTGGCATTCCTATTTTACCCAGGCGACGTGTAAATAAAAGAGTGTGTGGAGAGTACTCGTTGAGTGCGGACGTTTCTTCTGCTTCGGCGCTTCGCGCCAAACCGCGTGTTCGGGCTGGCTGGCGTCCCCGCCGGTCGCGTTAGTCACCGCCGGTCTTCGCCTGCTGCTGCGTCGGGACTACCAGCCCGCAACACAGCACTCATGTTTCCCGACGTATTGCCAGATGGCGTTCATATCTCACGCAGCGCCTCTTCTATCATCTTTAGACGACATTTGCAGCGAAGCACGCAGATACGCGGCGAATTTTTTCTTCCTTATGTCATTGCATCCTTGTTTCTGAACCTTCGAAGCATTCTTGTTCCACTTGCCTTCTGTGGAGTGCTGTATGCACGGTATACATATGCAAGGTTAAAAATGAATGTTAAAGAAACTGAACGCGTTGTTAATTACGTTGAACACACGGAAGGCGATGATATCACACATCATTAGAACTAATGAACTCGCAATTAGTCATAATAAGACCCGGTATTTTATGGAAGGATTAGCAGAACAGCGACCTGTCCTGGAGCCCTCAAATATCATTCACGAAAAAAAAATTGTCATCACCACCCACATGACAACAGTTCTTGAAGGAATATTGCGTGGTGCAATTGTATGTGATGCTTCAACTTTACGCTGTTCTTTTATTAGTATACCCGTGCTAAAGACTGCCTGAACTTGGCAGTAGCCTCAGGAAAAAATAGATCTATGTCAACCAGTAGATGAGAGATCAAACTCAGAGAATTTTCTTGTCAGCTCAAAGGCAACTTGGAAGCCTATCTAACGATTCCCAGAATCAAGGAGAAACCTATATTGTCATATTTGGTATTGAAATAGAGCCCACTGCAATTTCTGCATGAGAGACACAGCGGACGCCTTCAGCCTTCCCGTCCACGCATACGACTGTTTCATGTGCAAGTTCAACAAGAGCAGTGTTTATTCATAGAGATCCTACAGGATGAAATTCATGTATAGGAACCGCGCCGAGCGAGCGTGCTCGGCGCTCGGAGTCCACGTTCGCATCGTGTTGTGTTTACTGTGCGGGCACGGAGTGTGGCCTGGGAACTCGAGTTACGGCGGCCACATTCGAGCTTGTCGACGGCTGTACGAATCACAGTCGTCCGTGCAGCTTCATAGGTAGAATTAAAGGGACACTAAAGGCAAATAACAATTTATGTCAGAGTGAAAGCTCAATGTATGACAACTTCTAAAACGGCAATATTATCAACAGCAGTGCCCTACTTACCGAGAAATTAAGCTAAATGTATCACATGGTGAGCGCCACGAGTGGGACATTTTCGAAGTGATCCCGATGACGTATGAGAGTCTGCCTACATTAAATCACTAGTAATCAAACTAGCAGCAATAAAAAAAGATCCTTCCGTTCATCAAAAGAGGTAATAAAATGCTGTTTGTTCGTTTCCGTTTGATTTATGGAAAAAAGAACCTCTGTGGCATTGCCATGGGGAACGGCGCGCGTGGTTCAAAGGTTCCGTTTTCGCCGAACTGCGCTTCGCCCGGCGCCCTGCTTCGCTCACGCGGTCGTGTCTCAGTGGTAGTTCCGGGATCGCGTACTGCCGCGTGTGTTTTGCGCGCTCGTGAAAGTCGCCTCTGACAGAAAGTTCGACATAATGCCGCATGCAACGACGCCGGCACTACGAGCCCTCAGCAGCATACCGCGTTCATCGGGGCTCAAGTCGCTGAAGTGGAGCCCAGCGTCGCGAGCCAATGCCTCGTTGTCAAGTTCTCCGTCCACATCCATTGCGGCGATTGCGGCAAGCTTCGATGGCTTCGATGGCCGTTGTTGCTGCTGTGGGTCCCGCTACTTTCTCTCTGCTGCCACTAGTGTCGGCGGCCGCACAGTAAAGGCGGGCAACGTTGGGCACAGCAGCAGTGACGTATGAAAGTCGGATTTTAGGCGGGTGATTTGAAGTGCGCTAACGCGATGCGGACCATTAACACGCGATTTTATTTCAAAATAAGCACTTCCTTGGCATAAAAGTAGCACTACGAGGTTTCTGGACCGCTATTTCAACAATCAACGTCGACTTAATATTTGCCTTTAGTGTCCCTTTAAGAACCGCCCCATAGATGGTCATTCTGTCAGTTCCATGTCTAATGACTCTTTTGTTGATGTCCCCATTTATGCGCACTCCAGTGTGCTCCCGCTTTAGACATACTTGACAGTCTTCCGTTTCCACTAGGAAGAACCGTCAGACATTGGTTGATACCATGCTTACCACAGAAGATGCTCAACGCGCTAGTGCGCTTATCGCAGAAAAGTGGACTTATGTGTATTCTTCTCTGGCATAATCAGCATCATCAACCCCTTACCTTACCTTACCTTACGTCCACTACAAGTCGAAAGCCTCTACCAATGATTTCCCACTTACGTTGTCCTACGCTAACTGATTTCATTTTGTGCCTGCGAATTTCTTAATTTTGCCACTGTACTTCATTTCTTAATTTCATGCACTTCATTTCTCCGTCACACGCTAGCGAGGCAGTCTAAAGCGCTAGCTAACCTCCCGCTACTCGCACCTATTGCCCCTCTTCCTCCTTTAATAGTTTAGGTTTGAGCTTTATTGAAATGTGGCCGCTACGGCATCCTTCGCCACTCGGATATCGAAGCCTTGACCTAAAGCTCTGAGGCACAACGCTTCAACCTGGGAGGTGACAAATACGAAAAGATTTCAGACCACCACCGATCCGCTCATATATTTGGTTAAGTAATAGAACATTGGCGGTCTCGGAAACTGGCAGGTCAATTTTCTCACGCTTGGGACTCTCTGCACCGCTCACACATTCACCTCTTTAGGTTTTAAACATACCGCATGCCTTCCGGGGCAACATCACCATACCTCCCTGAACCTGCAACGTGCGCCCAATGTGACGCAAGCAGAGAAGGGAGGCTCGGCCCGTGCAAGCAATGCGATGTAACACCTCCGCAGTCTAGAAGATGTGGCGACTTACCCCAGTCGAGCAGCAAGAGCAACCACCATAATACTCAATAACGAACATTGATGTAGCAATCGATCCTGCGAAGCAATCTGCTAGAAGCTGAGCAAGCGGCCATAGCCCTTGCTCTCTTTGAAACCGATATGACAGTCATCATTACCGGCTCTCAGCAGGGATATCACAGCTTTGCTAACGCTTAGAACCATCTGCCTAAAGCCTTCCCCCAGACCAGTCATGATCATAAGGACACCAGCTCACCATGGAATTCCTGGCAACGAGGTCGCCAACATCGTGGCTCGAGATTTGACCTATCGAGCCGACGACGAGCATGCCGAGTCACATTGTACGCACCTCGCACAGATTGCAGTCTCTCGCACGAAGACATCACACAATATTGTAAGCTCACCCACAGAACATATCCTACCGACAAGTCGCTACCTGGAGAGCAGATTACTCCGATCTCTACAGGTGAGCAGATAGCCAGGATAGCCAACCAGAAGGATAGCCAACCAGAAGTCACCTCATAGCCTTTCTCTCCGCAATGCCGCTTCTGCTGAAAAACCATGTCTTTTAAACATACGGCACTAGGTTGAAGACAACCCTACTAAACCCCCAACCCTTACCACACCAACGAGCTTTCGGAGAAGGCATTGACCAGCGCCAACACTGAGGATCAACTACGTCAGCTACGGCTGCTTGCGAGAGCCCAAGAGCTCAAGGCACCCTGGACTAAGGGCGCTTCTCCTCACCTATATTCTAAAATAACCACGTTTGTTTTTTCTCTACTTTAACCACAGTGCGCGAAAGATTACAACAATAGCTGAACATAATATTGTTGCGCGGAAGAAAGGAAGAGAGCATCGACGACTGAGAAGCCTGGGGTGTTATGCAGGACACTCTCGAACACCGCCATGATGTCTAATTCCCTATGTTATCGAAACGAATAGGGCCAGAGGGCTGCTACGGAATCTCTGATTGGCTTAAAATGCCGCCATTACGAAAGATAACAATGTCGCGTAACCTGACTGTGCAGACTAACATTCCTGGCTGGGCTCATCGTTCTCTTTGTCAAGTATTTTAATCTTTGGTAAATATATTGTGTAAATGCAGGGTAATTCTTTCAGAATCGACCTGTTTCATTGGGTTGTAGTTTTGTTACCAATTATTGGATTTTAGTGCAGTTTGCGGGAAAAGATTCAGGAAGGACTTAAACTTGACCACCCATCCAATTTTTAAATTTGCAACGCCAAGAACAATAAGTAAGAAAGAACAAAAATCGCTACATTCCGCAGTTTGGCGAAACTCGGAATATTTCCGAGCTCTGGCGACACCCCCTTTTGAACGAGCTGACAGTGCGAAAAGGTCAAATCCATCCCTCAGCGCGCGCTGCGATCCTTTGGTTACGATGGAACGAGGCATCACATCAAGGGCCGTCGACAAAGTTGGGTGGTGTCTTGAAACCAGAGGCATCTTCTTTCGTTTGTTTGTTCTTGTTTCATTTGCGGCGAGAAATGCTGCTATTTACTTGTTTGTGGAGACACTGTTTATACCGATTCGTTACTGCAGAAACATCTTCAGACGTGTAATGTAAGTAGCAGTAACATGTCTATTTGTCTGTAATATTCGACAGAAGCGAAACGAGCTGCACGAGAGTGCTGCGTGTGCGCCCTTGTTGCCTTCGAGAGTGTAAATTTCCACTACAGGTGGAACGACAGAACCTGCCCGAGAGAGGACAAACGCCCACAAACACGCCTGTGGGAGGCGCGACGTTCAGTCGGCAAAATGGCTGCGCGACAATCACGCTGACGTCTCTGCACTATTGAAATGTTAACTGAGTGGCGGCGCTCACGCGTTCTCACTTGTTGTTTCTTTGGAAACCGTCGCAAATATCACACATGCGTTTGCTACGCCATGCTTGTTCTTGTAGCCGTTTTTATCGACGTTATCGCGCGCTTCCCTCGGTCTTCCTATCATTACCGCCGCAGTGCGAGCTTGGAGCAAACTCGTGTGCCCAAAAAGCTCGGGCCATTCTGCATAGCACCCAAGGGATGCTATGGAGGATGGCCCGAGTTTGGCGAAACTCGGAATCTTTCCGAGCTCTGGCGACACCCGCTTTTGAACGAGCTAATAGCACGAAAAGGTAAAATCCATCCCTCAGCGCGCGCTGCGTTCCGTTGGTTACGGTGAAAGGCAGTGTCACTTCAAGGGCGGTCGACAAAGTTGGGTGGTGTCTTCAAACCAGAGGCATATTCTTTCATTTGTTTGTCGTTCCACTGAGTGCAGATGTGCACCCATCCAAGAAGAGTGTCCGAAACTTTTACTAACCACATTTTTTAGAGGCACGGGCTGTCTAAATTCTTTTTGAAGCTATTAATGTCTGCATTAAGTATCCTTTACAATAATCAGCACCGTGGCCTCTGAGATTAGTTCCGGCCGCGCGCCCTCTTCGTTTTCTTATTCATCGTCTTCTCGCACCCCGAGCGTGCGCCCGGCTGATTAGCTAACTGGCTGGGCGGTATACCCAGCTACTTAAGTTAGTACATGCTATGAACAAGCTCATTAAGCCAAGTCATGCTAACACCAAGCTAATTAAGCCACATCTTACTAAGACCATGCTAACGAAGCCGTGTAAAGCTGAGACAGAGCTAATTAAGGCAATGCTAATTAACACGACGCTAACAAGGGGTTTACTAATTAAGCCTAGCTATTTAGGACCTTACTCACAAATACTATGCTTATTAAGGGGTGTTAATTAGGATTATGCTAACTAGCTCCACACTAATTAAGACCTTGATAAACGAAACCCGATTAATTCGTGTTGTGTTAAATAAAATATTAGCAATTAAGGCAGCACTATTCAAGATCATCTTGATTAAGACCTACCTAATTACTACCACCAAAACTGAGACCGAACTGGCGCGGTCTTCACTCCGAAGCAGACAGAGCAGACAGTACACGAGCTACGTCAAAAGCTGGATGAGGCTTGGTGATCACAAGCTCCTCGGATGGGCCCAGCCTTGCATGAGTAGTGCGATCTGACCAAATAAGCAAAGAAGCTGCTGCTTAGCGTCCACCGCATGAAACGCTTGACAAGCACACTGGCACTACGACAGTCCCAAGTCGAACTGGGGCCTTTTCAGAATCAGCGAGTTTGTACCAGAGTTCACGCGTCCGTCAGTTTGATTGACAGACGCCCGCGAGGAAGATCGGGTCAGCCCACCACGTTTGTTCTTGCCGAGGAGCAGTCCTCACGTCGCAACGCCAGCGAGCGACGCGACAGACTATGCAAACACGCACGAAGAACTGAACATTATATCACCACGTGGCTACGATGTCTCGCATTCAATTTCTCCGTGCTCAGGACGTACCACTCATCGATGCTATGAGCGTCCCCTTTATAACGGGGCGGTGACAAGTGTGCCACCAGGCTCGACAAAAAAAAAACTTTACTTTTTTTTTCGTAGCGTTGGCCTAGTGTCTTTACTTCAATTAAAACTATTTTACTCCAGAAGAAAAAAAAGAAACTTAAGTTTTCAGTTCCGTTCTCCGCCCTTTACGGCAGAGAACTCACAGCCATGAAGCAAGCGCCCCTGGTGGCATTTGCAGCGAGAAATGTTACTATTTATTTGTTTGTGGACCCATTGCTTATACCGATTCGTTACTGCAGAAAAATCTTCAGACGTGTAATGTAAGCAGCAGTAACCTGTCCATTTATTTATCTGTAATGTTCGAGAGAAGCGAAACGAGCTGCACGAGAGTGCTGCGTGTGCGCCCTTGCTATCTTCGAGAGTGGAAATTTTCGTGCTTCAGGTGGAAGGAAAGAACTTTCCCGAAAGAGGACAAACGCCCATGAACACGCCTGTGGGAGGGGCGATGTTCATTGGCAAAAAGACAGCGCGACAATCACGCTGACTTCGCTGCACTGTTGGAATGTTGACTGAGTGGCGGCGCTGAAGCTTTCGCCTTTGAAAACCGCCGCAAATACCGCGCATGCGTTTGCGACGCCATGATCGTTCCTGTAGCCGTTTTTATCAACGCTGCTATCGCGCGATCCACACTGCCTTACTATCATGACTGGCGCAGTGCGAGTTTGAAGCAAACTCGTATTCGCGAGAAGCTCGGGCCATCCTGCATAGCAACACTGTACTTTGACCAACAGGGCGTAGTCGCCTGTGCTCGCGCGCTTATATCTTGAGTGGGGTTCAACAGATGCCTCATAGATTTGTACGACTTTTGCTTTCAACGCAAAGTGTGCGTTGAAGCCATAGACCGCACTAAGGTCACTTCGCTCAGTGCAGCAGCCGTGTTTGCTAAAGGAATGAGCTGCTAACCTTTCATCGTATGACATTCTAATTCCTTGCTATTGCATTCATCATTTCGCCCTTAAGGTGAAACTGACTTTTTCATCCTTATATTTCCTATTTTTTCAACCAGTCTCTTGTGAAGCACAAAGCCTTGGATCTTTAATGATATTCTTCTATTTTGTTAAGCTCTTCAGTTCGCTCTCTCTAGCCTTTACAGTGTGATAAACAAGTGCTAGTAAAGCGCGTACAGCTGCGGTGGAAGGACACTTACTATTATTATTTTTATAGTTATTTTTTTATCTCATTTTTCAGCTATCTACGCAACATGGTCACCGCCTTGATGGCAAATTCCACGTGTCAGGTGATGAAAGCATCCGCTTAAGTACGTATAAAAGGACGCAATATTCGTTCTAGTGCAACATCTCGTTGTTCACTTGAGCCTGTTGATATCTTTTCAGACTCCGTTTCCTAGGTAAGTGAAAACATTTTTCGGGCCTTTGGAGAAACACATCGAACAATGAAGCCATATGAACAAAAATGTTTTATTCAATCTCACAGTTAGAGAATTTTATGCGGGTATGCTTGCGTAGAAATGAGGAAAAAGGAAATGCTGTTACGCAGCACCTTAAGCATTACCGAGCTCCACGCGAAGTATCCAAATGTTTTCGAAATGAACACGTAGGTTACTTGATGCTATGCGTGATAATTTGTACGCTATGGCCGCCATGCAGAAACAAGATATATGTGGATGTGATGCAATGGAGGGGTTGTGATTGTTTTCCTTTCAACATTTTGTCATGCTTCAAGCAATGCTGCGTCTGTAGTACACGCTATCATCTGGATTATCTGCTTTTCAGCGATGGTTGATAAGAGTGGAACACAGTAGAGAATTGTAACACGTGAGGTTTTGTTGGCTCGATCAGTGCAGCTTTTAATGTCCGAACTGCTATTAGTGACAATATAGCTTGCGGTTCCATCCAAATTACCTTTTCACGCATTTCGTCTTTCGCTTCCGGTCTAAAAAATATCCAAGCCTTCCGGCAGATATTTGGCGCACCACCTAACCTCACATAACGCATATGTGCAAGAGGAAAACATCGCATAAGAATGTCGGCGCACTTAGCTTATTCCATAAGTTGACCTACCAGAGTTCTGTTCACGCAGTCTGTCATGGTTTCGGCGTATTTTACTGCATCAGCCTTAACGCCTAAGTCAAGGTGGGAGCTGACAGATGGAAACACAAAACACATATCTTTTGACAAAGGCAGGTCCTCCTATAGAAACCTTGTCCAGCCTGACTGAGCCACTTTCTCCTGCTCACTCAACCTTAGCGCCCATATTTTATTCGTGTTTTCTAAGATAAATGAATGGTCGTGGACTATTCCATCATGAAAACTTCAGCGAGCAACGGATGGCGCCATGGACTTCCTATGTGCAGGGGTGGTCAAAATTTCCCAGCGCACGCTAACATAGGATTACGTGGGATAGCGGCCAGGAAACGTTTAACCACTCGCGTACCTACGGATTCAGTTTTCACATACGTTTTTATGAACGGAAACATAACTACAGCGAACATGCGGTAATTTACAGATATACTAATGATTGCTTCCGTGTTTGTTCTGCTGTTCCAGATTACGGACGAACTTCCACAAAGCTGCTCGCCATAATGACTCATGGACCTAATCCGAGGTTGCAGGCCATTATCATTATAGCCATCTTGTGCTTCTCATGTGGTGAGAATAATATCGAACACATTTTATTTATTTATTTATTTATTTATTTATTTATTTATTTATTTGTTTGTTTGTTTATTTATTTACAGCAAGCTGGAAGAGACTCCATATTTGGCTGCGGCTAAACAGTTTAGACTTTGCAGTGATTCTTTATTAAGAACAGACTAGCTTATTTATTCTGACCCTACCCCCTCGGCCCGGCCACATCAAACCGGGGATCGAGAAATGAGGCATCTAGCCTTCTGAGAACCAGCCTAAGGCGAACGCCAGAAGGCTAAAGGACGGAGTTAGTCTGGCATCGACACCAATAATGGGCGCACCAGCAAAAAGGAAATAATGGCTACGCATCCCCGTGGTCATATCACTGTCGGAAGCGTTGAGCGCATAAGCATCAATACCCGGTGTACCATCCGGAGAGGTATGACCAGTTAGAAATGAGCTGAGACTAGTTACTCATACTAGAAGACGCCCTGTCATGATGACTTGAAGGCCACCATATCCTGTCGTCGGGCACGAAGTCGCCTGTTCGATTCTAGGCCTACGCAGCAGTATTCCACCATGGTCGCACAGTGAGAAAAATTCGTCTGTATTGCTTCGATTGTGCGCCATGAAGTCGCACATGGGAAAATTCAATTCAGAGCCCTTCACCACCGTGATTCCAAATGCTGGTGGGTTGTCTTGGAACTTTCAATTCATAAAGAAAAATGTCACAGTTTCGACGCAAAGCCGAGGCAATGAACGCGATAGCAACAAATTACAAGGTCGCAAGAACAACACCAAGCAGCTCGATACTTGCAGCACACCCATCAACCTCAAACGAACACGCACATGATGAATACGAACTAACAACGGTAACAGCTCGACATTTCCAGCGCGCTGCGCTGCTCACACACAACTAAGGACGCTCGAATGCACAGGTATACACAGGACGAGCGCCAACTAACTGTCCCAGTTACTTATTCTTGTTTGAGCAGCTCGCTACAACCCAACGCTCTTGGATATTTTTTGCTTTCCTGAAAACTGCGGCGCGTGGAGTGGCCCTTCCGCGTCTCCTGCCGCGCGGTGGCGTTCGACGCATTGTTTACCCAATGTTCCACATCGCGTGTTGGTGCAGAAATGGGCCTCATTTTAGTGCGCGTCTCAAGGGTAATTTTCAAAGAGAAGCAGTATCACCCGTGAGATTGCTTTAAAGCACACCGTGCAAGCAATCTCACGGGTGATACTGCACACGCGGAAGCACCTCCAAGCTCTGCATACCACCAGCTAAATGGCGTATATAAATAACTCACCGTTATTATTCCGCACAATCGGTGGCGCGTGGCCGAGTTGTTCAAAGGGGCGCGCTGAGGAGCGAGGGGTCGCCGGTTCGAATCGGGGTGCCGAACTTCGAAAATCGTTTTCTTGTCATTTTATTTCTCTTTGCTGGTTTTATTTATATATACATACATATACATATCCAGGGCATGACGGCGATGGCAAAAATCAGCCGAGAGTGTCCATATAATGGCGATCGCAATAAAATGAATAAATAAATAATGAATATTATCTGTTCATGTCTGTGCCTTGCAGGGACAATGAAGAGCCCGGGTTCAAGTGCGGCCGGTATCCGGCAAAAAATCCAATCTGTAATTGGTCAGCGAGGATCACCAGGCTCCGGTACAGGCAGCCAAGGCTCAGGGGGAAGCAGTACTGTAATAGGCAAGCCATTGTTCGGATTGGCCGGTATCGCAGTTTTCGCGGGTCTAGGCAGTAGTGGAACTGCAGGAAGTGACAGTGGAAGCGGTGCGAGTGGTATTGGAAGCGGCGATATCAGCGAAAGCGGTGGAAGCGGAGAAAGCGGCAGTGGAAGCGGTGGAAGTGAAGAAAGCGGCAGTGGAAGTGGAGAAAGTGGTACTGGAAGCGGCGGAAGCGGAGAAAGCGCCAGTGAAATCGGTGGAAGTGGAGAAAGCGGCAGTGGAATTGGAGAAAGCGGCACTGGAAGCGGAGAAAGCGGCAGTGGAAGTGGAGAAAGCGGCGGTGGAAGTGGAGAAAGCGGCAGTGGAATTGGAGAAAGCGGCACTGGAAGCGGAGAAAGCGGCAGTGGAAGTGGAGAAAGCGGCAGTGGAAGCGGAGAAAGCGGCAGTGGAAGCGGTGGAAGTGGAGAAAGCGGTATTGGAAGCTGCGGAAGCGGAGAAAGCACCAGTGGAAGCGGTGGAAGTGAAGAAAGCGGCAGTGGAAGTGGAGAAAGCGGCATTGGAAGCGGAGAAAGCGACAGTGGAAGTGGTGGAAGCGGTGAAAGCGCCAGTGGAAGCGGTGGAAGTGGCGAAAGCGGTATTGGAAGCGGCGGAAGCGGAGAAAGCGGCAGTAGAAGTGGTGGAAGCGGATAAAGTGGCAGTGGAAGTGGTGGAAGCGGAGAAAGCGCCAGTGGAAGCGGTGGAAGCAATGGTACAAGTGCTGAAAGCGGTGTTGAGAGTGGTGGTAGCAGTGCAAGTGGTGGTGAAAGCGGTAGTGGAAGCTGTGGAAGTGGAGGAAGCGGTGGAACCAGTGGTGGAAGCAGTGAAAGCGGTGGTGAAAGTGGTAGAAGCGATGAAAATGGTGTTTAAAGCGGTGGAAACAGTGCAAGTGTTGGTGGAAGCGGGGGAACTGCAGAAAGCGGTAGCGAGAGCGGTGGTTATTTCGCTGGAAGCAGTCAAAGTGGTAGTCAAAGCGACAACACCGGTGGAAGCGGGATTGTGCCAGTCATTGGAGGGAGCTGGGACACAAGAACGAGTGGAATCGAAAGTTCCTCAGGTGGAGAAGGTAGCCCCACTGGTACTGAAGGAGGTACAGGAACCGGTGGGCTCGGAAGTATTCCAGGCACCGGAACAATCGGTGGCGATGGCGTCCGCCGATGGAACATCGTGGACAAGGAGAGAAAATATGAGCTCTCAAGAAACGCAAGTTATCGAGTCAAGGATCGGCTTGGAAATGGCGACAAATGCTAACAAGTAGAAGGAATGGTGATGGCGGCACACTAATTACTCGGAAGGCAACTTCGCCTGTTGATATTTTTCGGCTATGTGTTCTCTCAATAAAGAGAAATATAACTGAACAATTTTCTCCATTTGTTGATGTTGACGACGGCTTCAGAGTATGGCTATCGTTCGTTCTATACAGGTTTACACTTTTTTAAACGCATTACTGTACAAAAAATTACACATCATCTCCCCCTACTGGCCACCACGGTGTGATGCGAAAGCATCGCGCGGAGTGCGCATGAAGTATCGGTTCGTCTTATGTGACTTATGAGACGGTGGTTCGCGAGGCGTTTGAATTACCGCTTGCCGAAGCTGACGTTCGGCTTCCCGAGCCTTCCTCTGCTCCGCGGCGGTGGCGCTGCCGCTGCAACTAGCGCCGACGTTGACGTTGTTCATAGCGTTTCGTACACCGTTGCACAGTGATATAAAGACGGAAGCACAGCGAACGCGCGCTTTCGCAGCCTCGCAATTTCGAGATTCGCTTGGCGGCGTTGCCGTTTACGTTCAGCTTCGCGAGCGTCCATAGCGCCGTTGCAAAGGGGAGTGCAACGCTTGTCGGCGTTGCCGTTTGCTTTCAGCTTCGCGAGCGTCCATAGCGCCGTTGCGAAGGAGAGTGCAACGGGAGCGAGTGCGCGCCGCATTATATACCAGCGCACAGCTGGGCGGAGAGAGAGAAACGGGAGAGGAGGAATGAAGCGGAGGCAGCGCTCACGCCACCTCCTCCACCCCACCTCTTCGCTCTCACGCGAGGAGAGGGGGAGAGTTGGCGCATGCGCAGTGTCCGTTCTGCGGACGCCGCATAACGGACACTGCCCCAAGCATAAGATGCTTACGCATCTAAAACGTTTCCAACTTTAAGGAAGCCGAAAGTGCGCCCTTGCTGCTGTATACCGTCCACTTATATGTACTGCCCCAGTTAAGCTGATAGCATGACCCAGTCGTGTGGGCGAGAGCATCACAACAATAAAGCACCCTTTGCATACTCAGTGAGAAATTTTTTTTAATGTATACTTGTATCCTAGAAGTGTAAGCGTATAAGAGACAGGTTTTAATACTAACGGTGCTGATGTAGATGATGATATCATTGCTACATCAGCCCAGGAGCTAGACCAGGTCGTCTATTGGTTCTCGTTAGCGTATTTTTGCAATTCACAATATTTCACCATAAATGCCGTACGGTCTCTTGCATAAATTACGAAAGATTGCGAGAGACTTCGCCCCACACTATCTGTACTTAGTCCTGCAAAACATCATTTCAACTCGCTGCATGGGAAACCTCTTTCTGATGCAGTTCAGACACCTTCAACTTGTTAGGACCTAAACGCTTGCAGGTCAACTTGATGTGCTCTATAGGGCCCACAAAAACTCAAAGGGTCTCCTATGCATTACCCCAAGACGACTTAAAGGCTAAAGCCATTCAATGTGGCTGTACAGGGAAAGCGGCCCTAGAGCCTCTTGTGAGTTCTCTAAGGGCGATTAAAGTTGCAAAGCCGGCTTGCTGGTATGACAGATTTTATTAAAAGAATGGTTGCGCAAAGAAAAATAAATAGGACAGAAGAAAGTCACACAATGATACACTTAAACGCACACAGTACTACGCTTAAACAAATGTTTATTATCAGGCACCACGCCGTATTTATACACTTTTTCACTCCGCTGCAACTAGCACGTGGCAGAATGTAATTAGGAGCACATCAGCCATTTTGAGCAGATAATCATGCATTGTAAATAATATCAGAGAGAGACTTAAGAAAATCCAATCATCCAATGCTTCAGCTCATGCGCAGATAGTGCAACGAGTTTCTTGAAAGCGTCATAGATGGATCGCTGGCGCATGCACTACCAACTAGATGTACCCATTCATCTTCTACAGTCAAACGCGTTACCTCGCACCCATTTCTACCTAAGATGGGATGGTGACATTTTCAAACCATGGACTGCATTCTGCACTTTTCTTTGCAATGACAGAAAACGGTCAGGTGGTGTCTTGTTCGCTTTGGTGCGATGTGGGGGCACCTACTGCAAGTACTGTTGCGAAGTACTACGTCATAATTGATCACCAGTTTGTGAAGTACCCACTACGTGTCTGTGAGGTAACGTGCGTATCAACGAATTGCTTTCTCTAAAAGCAATATTATTGAGCCCTTAAAAATCATCTCCTTTCCTTTCTCTAAAAGCATTTTTCAAGCTTGCACATTTGTGGTAAAGCTCTGAGCACCGGCGTGGCGGCAGGCAAGCTTCTTGTTTCTACAAAATTTTAAGGCGAAAGCCTCATCAAACGCGAAAATTGACCGTCGGCGGCCAGCGGCGTCGGGCACAGCACGAGTGATGCAAGAAATCATCACCTGATGACGTCATCATGAAGCCACAGATCGGCAAATTTGTGACGTCATCATGACTTCACATATTCTGCCGTGACGCCACGTGAAGTAAGATCACATGATGCCGTAATCACATGACATCGCAGCTTGGTCTAAGGTGGGTCGATCACGTAGGCAGGGCAAAACCAAGTTAGGTGCCTCCGAACCTGCAAGCAGTGCAAACCACCCTAGGTGCACAAAGGTTTCGGAGGGTGGCGGGGCAGGATGAATACATCGACTGAATAAAAAATAAGGTCGCTTTCGCCTTCGAGTCGTGATATGTGTATGCACAAGGAACCCTGTGAGTTTTTACAGTATAACCGCGCTTCGCAGAGGCACTAAAGTTGTGTTTAAAAAAAAGACCACATGTGAAAATTTGTGCTTTTTGTCTGGTCTACAAAAATTAATTCCTGGATTAGAGTTGCAGAAGAGTTGAGATCTGGGCCAGTTGGTTCATGATACTCGTTGAAAGCCGCCAAAAGAACGGGACACGAAAGAGAGGCAGACACAAACACCGCTGGAACTAACAACAGGTACTTTATTGAAAAAAAGCATTCAACTAAGGAACCTCAAAGCGCATGTGCAGCGCGTCTGTATCACCTACAACGTCACCCGGTGAAAGAGAATACACAATCATCTTTCTTGCCATCGTTGCAACACACTAAATTCCTTGTCAATGAGGCAAATTGACGGTGTGCTTAAACATGCATATCCTCTTTTCCTAATGTAGCATGCCTCCACAATTTCACGTTCTTCTTTGCCCTTTCCTCTTGCCAGATAAATGGCATTACTGAAGAGCGGGTGCCACACAACACATGTGGCACATTTCGTGAAACAACGCTCGTGTTTCGTAGTGCACACCGGATTGCTAGTCTTTCCACGAGCCACCTGTGAGCATAGGCTAGCAAGTTTGCAGGCCGTCATCAGGACATAAGGACATCAGACATCAGGACTACAGCCGTCATCAGGACATTGGAGGCGGATAGTGAAAATTTAGAAATCGGAGTGCTGTCGACAGGTGAGGCTTCTACTTGACTTGCTACGAGTTCTTTGCTTTGTCGGACGTGATCAACATTGCGGTGTTTCAATGCCTCGTGGATCATCGGCGCATGGCGGACCAAGCCATTGATGTGTAGCGCCACCGACATCGACGGGATGGCACAGTGAAGAAAGAAGAGGTCGGACGTGACCTCGTGCGGCGCGGTAGCAAGGCTGGCGCGAGGGGCGCACAAAAATAAAGAAAAAGTTAGTTGGTTTTAGGCTTCGGCGCTAGACGGACGTGTCGAGTCGTTTTCTTATGTGTGCTCCACAGATGTAATCTGGAACCACTTGAGTAAACACCTACCGAAGAAGGGAAGGTCCGAGGCGTTTGGTTACTCGGTCACTTACCTTGAAGGTATCTCTGTTCCGGAAGAGATACATGAGCTTCTACAGAATCGGCCTAAGTTCACTATGACCCCTAGTGTCAATATGTCTGCACTTTTGGCCACGGTTCACAAGGTGTCTGAAAAAGCGGGCAAGAACGAAAAACAGCGTTGCTTGTCCGAAGGAGTGGATGTGCTTTCAAAGGTTAGCCGTAGCCAGCTCGGACATAGAAATAGTCTAGTCAATCGTGTTGTCGACTACTTCAATGAAAAGGACTTGACTCTGATCTAGGCGGACAACAAGGGCGGTTTTGTTGCTCTCCCGACGAGCAAATTCGCAGAAAAAGCACTGGATTCCGTAGCCAAGAACTTCCTGTCCACAAAACAAATACCTTCAAAAATGAAGACAGCGGCACTGAAGCTTTTGAAGGATACAAAGTTGGACAGGTTTTCTGAAGCTGTGAAGAACTGTAAAATTAATTCTCTTCGGGTGTCTTTCGCAGCAAAAACTCACACGCCAGAGTGTCCTTTCAGAGCCATTGGTTGGCAGTCAGGCAGGGTGGTGGCCTCGCGGCGGCTTGGGGGCAGGCGTGGTGGTAATGGCCGCAGGTCGGGCTAATGGCAGTTCCACGAAGCGATCGGCCAGCCGTTTTGTCAGTTCTTGCTGACTGATGCCCAAGCGGATGGCCGCTGCAAGTACGGGTTGCGGCGCCATTGGTCCAATGACGAGAGACCGTAAAAGCCGCCATGCTTTTGCGCCACCTCTTGCCTGGCTAAGAGAGTGCAAGCTGCCCTGGAAACTCTGCGGTCTGCGACGGTTGGCATATCGTCGGCGTACCGCATCGACACGGTTGAAAAGCGTGCGATGATCTAGGCACTGCGCCTTTAGGTACCATCTCAGCCCTGCGTCTGGCAGCCCGTAAGTTCAGGTGGCGGAGGTCTGGCACACGATGGTTATCGGGCACCCAGGATTGGATTGTGGCTGCTTGCGCTGCTGTTGCCACCAGATCCAGGAAGTGCTGGTCCTCCGGAGCGTCTTGGAGCTGCTGCCGGAAAGCTCGCCAGTCGACTGTACTGCACTGCCTGGTCCTTCGGATCTTCGCTCCCGCTGGTGTAATGACGATCGGCAGGTGGTCCGAACCCCAGGGGTCAGGCTGCGTTGCCCAGTCGTACCGGTCTCCATCGCTAGCCAGGCTCACGTCAATGGCAGTGCACGAGGGTCTGCCTGTTTTGCGGACGAAGGTGAAGAACCCGGTGTTCAGGATTTGCAGGCCCAGTTGATGGATAACATCCACCAGATCCCTTCTTCGTAACGAGCAGGTGCGACTCCCCCACATGGTGTGATGAGCGTTCATGTCACCACAGAGAAGGTAGTCGTTTCCGAGACGAGCCGTCAGCTGTAGCAGATCGGTGGCGTTAAACCGCTGTCCGAACGCACCCACTGTCGTATCCACACCACGTAGCCGCACTGTCAGAGCACAACACTCGAGGGCACCCCCAGTGACATCGGCCACGTTAATGTTCGCGTACGCGCACGTACACCGCACATCGAGGTCGACCCTGGGGATGTGCACTCACCATGCACGGCGCGGCTTGGCACGAGTCGAGAATACATGACGTGGCGCTATGGTAGCCGATGTATCCGGGGAGTCGCAGGTCGTCCGCTGCTACGTACACCTGCAAAGCAAGCACGTCATACTCGCACCGCGAGAGGTGCAATGAGAGGTCTGAATCCCGCCGCTGCAACGAGTAAGCGTTCCACTGAAGCATACACGGGCGGCGGCGGCGGTGGTTCCCTGCTGGTTGCAGATGATTGTCAGCCATGGTGGCTGTTAGGAGGGTGCACGCCGCCTTCCTGAAGGCAGATGGAGCGCATCTGGTTCTCAGGAGGGAGCAGGTCCGCTACCGCCCTTAAGGGGAGCCTCAGGTTTGCGTTCTCCTGATCAGCATGAGGCTGCGAGGTTGCCTTCGTGGGTGGGCGAAGCTTGGCTGAGCCCTGCTTCTTGGGACCAGCAGGCGGCTCCCGCTGCTGTGCGCCTGTTTGGCGCGGATCCTTGGATGGAGCTCCCACCGCCGCAGCGTAGCTCTTGCCTGTGGCCTTGTTTAGTTTCGCCTCGCACTCGTCCCGCTAGAGCTTGACCGCAAGGCTGCTTGAGCGTCGCGATGAGACAGGTACGTGAGAGATGACGCCTTGATGGTGGTCAGGCGCCGCCCTCTTTGCCAGAGCTGGCATTCCGCGGAGTCAGCTGAATGTCGCCTACCGCAGTGCAGGCACTTAACCTTGCTGGTGTAGCTGGCGTCCTTCCTATTGTGGTCACCGCATCGCAGGCACCGCTCTAGTCTCCGGCAAGCTGCAGTGATGTGTCCATAGCGTCCGCACCGCAGGCACTGAAGTTGGCGAGGCCGGAATGGCCTCACTTCAAAGGCCATGCGAGAAAGGTGGACACGGGCGGGAGGGACGTGGGAAGCGAGCCGCAGGATCAATGATGTCCCTTGTCGCCTGGCTGCAATCACCGGCACCTCGGACGTCACTGCAACCAGCAGGGCCTCGTCAGTGTACTCGCCGTCTACGCCCAGCACCACACCGCTGCTTTGTGAGCGGTCAGCAGGAGGGTGGGCAGTCACGGGTATTCCCGCGAGCTCCGACGTGGCCAGTAGGCGATCCATTCATTCTGCTGTAGATGCGTCGGCTGCCATGATGTTCTTTTTCGTGTTTACTCACACCTCCTTGACGCCGGGCAGCGCAGCGAGAGTTTGCGCAATGGCAAGGCAGGAGGTGCGGTGAAAGGAAGCACCGGCGTTTGCCGGTCGGAAAAAAGAGTGCCGGAATCCAGCGGCGACACGGCCGAGGTCAGCATGGTGTCTGCAGCTGCAAGCACTCCTGCAGAAGCGGCCTGAGTCGCAGTGGTCGGATTGCCAGGCCCGACACAACGTGGGCGGTAGACGGGTGCGCGGCAGGAGTGGCCACAGGTGCGGTGCCAGGAGGAGGGCCGATGTTCCCAACTGGTCGCGGAGCCGTCGAGGCGCGCTGGCGGTGCTTCTGCGACTTTGAGAACACGGTCAGAAACTCGGTCTCGTTGGTGCCATCGGCGTCGTGCGTGTCGATGTGCTCCTCGGCAATCGTATCCCTTGGCGGTGCGGTGGGCGACATAACCGTGATACGTTCGGTTGCTACTGCTTGCATCTTTCGCAACGCACCGTCGTCGTCGCTGCCCGACTTGCTAGGACGCGAACGCTTGCGCGTAGACGTAGTATCCATGTCATCAAGCTCAGGTTCCGTGTCTACCGGCAGTGGTACGTTCCGCGAGTCGGAGACGAGAGCGGAAGAAGTCATGGGCCTACCGACTGTGTTGGGAACGCCGGGAAGGGCTGTTTGAAGTGCGGCCGAAGTATCCGAAGAGACAGCGGTGCTGACGGTTGGGCAGGAGGCTTCCGAGGTCGCCAGGCCCCTTGCGATTGCATCAGTGTCGGCAGCAGGCGCCGGTAGGTGGAGCGCTGTAAGTTGCTCACGATGACCATGCAGAGTCGCTGCGCTTGTTCATGCCTCAACCGCACCGTGTTGGCGCTGGCGATAAGGTTCCACAGCATACGGGTACACGCGACGCTCTCCGAACGCCTGTGCGACGATGTGCGTACGAGGGAGCGCCGTGCGCGTTCGAGAGGGTTCGCCGAAGATGGTGAAGACGTCTCTGCGATGGTAGCCTTGATGACGGCTGCGTCAGAGACGCGCCGGTGACAGAAGACACTGTCGCAGGACTCAGGTCCCGAAAGCGACGACAGTTATCGAAATGCAATGTCCGTGATGAGCACTCTGGTCGAAAGATCTCAAACAGGAAAAGAGAGTCCAAGAATGTGATAAGCACTGCGTGAGACGCTATAGGCACCGTACACTGGCCAGAGGGAGCTGCGTTCCTCGCACTGGCCCGTCCCAAGTCCGCTGGCATTGGCCGTTAGGGGCACCCAGCAAGTAGACGCGCTCACGCGTCCCCCGTGTAGCCCGGCCACAATCCGCGCACTCGCGCAGGGAGGGAGACGCGCGCATCGCGTTCAATTTTGACGGACCCCGTCTCATTATTGCTTTTTTTATCCGCTAGGCTTTGCGCTCTGGCGCTGCAGTCGCACTGGAAAACTCGACTGTACGGTGCCTATAGGCACCGTACACTGACCAGAGGGAGCTGCGTTGCTCGCACTGGCCCGTCCCAAGTTCGCTGGCATTGGTCGTTAGGGGCACGCAGAAAACAGACGCGCGAACGCGTCCCCCGTGTATCCCGGCCGCAGTCCGCCCACTCATTCAGAGAGGGAGACGCGCACATCGCGTTCCATTTTGAGCAACCCCGTCTCATTATTGCGTTTTTTGTCCGCTAGGTTTTGCGTTCTGGCGTTGCAGTCGCACTGGAAAACTCGACTGTACGGTGCCTATAGCGTCTCCTGCGGGCGCGATAGCTCCGAGCAACACGTCCGCTCTCTGTGAACGCTCGAAAGGAACTCCCCCCGTGATCGGCCAGTCGGTGAGTGGTACACTCTTCTGGAGAGCTCAAAGAGAGAGTAATTAAGGAGCTTAAGATGACCCCGGGCGAGTACCACAGGCGGTTCCTAGACATCAAGAAGGAGGCAGGAGAGTCGTGGGGTCATCTAGCAACGAGAGTGGAAATGATGTTCAGTTACTATCTACGCAGAATAGAAGTAAATTCACTTGAACAGTTGCAGGCTCTGCTTACCGCGGATAGACTGAAGCAACTCATGCAGCCTGACATTAGCTCGTTTGTCACACAGGGTGAAATGAAAGGCTGGCTGCAAGTGAAAGACTTAGTAGAGCTGGCAGCCCAAATTTTTAGGAAAGCAGAGGAACAACGAGCTACCCCGATACCATTGCAAAAGAGCTGCTGCATACTCATCAGGGCAAGGTCACATAATACGCAAATAACTTGCACCTTGAGCGCATGCGGTGCTTCGCTTGCGGCGAGCCGGGACATTTTCAGAGAGATTGTAAGACGCAGCGTGGCAGTGATGTTGGAAACAAAGAGATTTCCTGCGTAGCCATAAGAAATGAAGACTCACGTGAGAGAGCATACCCCGTGAAGCGCTCACATAGGCGCATAAAAAATAGCACGCATCTCGGGAACAAGCTAGTGCGGATTTCTTACATCACCATAATAAGGGCAAGCGAAGTACCAGCTGAAATTCTGAGAGAGAGCTGTGGTGACCTGAAGCTCACGGGCGCGTTTGGCCACGCGATTACTGCGGAAGTTATGTACGTTCCGCCTGGCTTACCGTGTCCTGTAGGGATTGTAAACCGGCGTGTACCGGTGCTCCGTGCGGTGACCCCAGAATTGGCTGCGAGCGCGGACCTGCTACTGACTCCAGATGACTATCAAAGTTTGTCTTGCCGTAAAGGAGTCGTGGCGTCACCTCACAGGCGGTGAGTGTAAAATAGTAAGGGGTGACCTGAGCAAGAGGCTGATTTTGTGAGAGGAAATGTCGAGCCCGCAGCCCATACTAGCGCTGGTGACGCAGCGCGCCATGCCGTAGGTGAGGAACCGAGCAAGGGTGCTAAAGGTGACGCGTGTTGCGAGGTCAACGCGGGCCTGAGGAATCAGAAAGGAGTCGATCAAAGCAGCGAGATCATTGAACGCAAGGAAGTTGAGCCGCACTGAGATGATAGAGAAGAGATAATCACTATAGCTCGCATGGACACCTCCGGAGATCCGCGACAGGTTGGTGGTAAAGAAGGCAATGAGCGGATTAGACTGTCTACTGAAAGCCCTTTTGCGAAAGAGCAAATTGAATCGGTAGCAAATACATTGCATCAGGTGGAGAACGGTGCTCATGGTACGGTCACTGGGAGCCAAATGCTGTATAGTGAGGAATCATTGGGCGGCAAACGACACCTGCGACATGTGATGCCTAAGTCTCTTGTGTTTTTCCGTTTAGCAATGTTTGCAATTTTGTTTTTTGCGCTGGTGAGTTCCTTTATGGAGCCTCGTCGCGGTGAAATGGGCGAATCAGCACACGACAGCGCGTGTAGTGCTCACTTTTCGAAGAAAAGGACCAGGAAGCGCATTAAGAGCCCATTCTTTTGTTTCTCACTGGCCTCCGAGGAAAAACGTCAGTGTTGCAGATGTCATGGTTGCCAAGTGAACTCGCGTAAACTGACAACAGAATGGGTGCACATAACACGCCCCACCCACTCGCGAATGCCGAGGTGGGTTGTTTGTCTCAACTACATTGAACAGGTCGATGTGAGCTAGTTGGGAGAGGACAATGTCTCACTTGTTCTGAGGGTTAATCACTCGCGAGTATTCTTTGTTTTTGTGGACAACGTTGTGTGCGCGATGCAATTGTTGCTTTGAAATGCAGTTGTGCATTCATTTGTATTATCAAGTAGTGATGTTCATGAGTTCTAGCTATTGTATTTTTGGGTGTGTTGTTAAATGTAAGGCGTCGTTTTTCGTACATTGTTTCGGTTTGATTTCAAAGAGGACCGTTGTTTCGTATGTGTGTGTGTTTTATGGTCACTGTTGTGTATGGTACGTCACCGTAGCTGAAGTGACCGCGATATGATAGTGTAGTTTTCAGTAGGGTTAGATGATACAGTGTGTTGATAGAACAGGTTTTGTTGGGTTACAAGGTGTCACTTGCTCCCAATGAGAGTGCTTTCTGAACCAGAGAGAGCTCGAGGCTTGTCTCACATGCTTGGACAATTGCGTGATGTATGATATTGCCACGTGCATGCAATAAGAAAGACGACGACAACACAAATGGGCATACGCTGCGTGCAGAAGATAGAAAGGAAGAAAGAAGAAGAGCTCGCTGCGCGCGGTATTAGAAAAACTCCGACCTGCTGTTCTTCTCTTGATCTGTACGTTACGACCTCTCTCTAGACGTCGCGACAGTGGTGGAGGTGCTGGAGCCTGCAATCTGATGCAGGAAAGCCTGATTCGGACCCGTACGCCCAGTCCGGAGACTCAACCTCTTGTCACGACTCCAGTGCACCGATTCAGCCGGCGCCTACTAGGCCTAAGTCCGGAGTTCTCGGCTGTCCCTCCTCTTACCAGCATGGCAGCGCCTACAACGTCGGTGGATCTCTTTCCATCCCAGGTGACACTTGAGCATCCTCGCGTTCCCGAAGTTTTCCGCGGGGAAGCGTATGAGGATGTCGAGGACTGGCTCGAACAGTTCGAACGGGTAGCTGTGCTCAATCGCTGGAGCGAACAACAAAAGCTTGGCCGTGCCTATTTCGCGCTGGAGAATAGCGCTCGTACATGGTACGAAAACAGGGAGGCCACTTTCCAAACTTGGGACAATTTCCGCCAGAAGCTGCTCGAGACATTCCTGAGCTCGGACCGGCGGGATCACGCACAGCAACTGATTGAAGCCCGCGTGCAAAAACCTAACGAAACCGTAGCGATGTTCGCAGAGGATATGGCCCGCCTGTTCCGCCGGGCTGACCCTGACATGCCTGAGTCGAAGAAGGTGCGTCATCTGATGCGGGGAGTAAAGGAACCACTTTTCGCGGGCCTCGTGCGAAATCCACCAACAACAGTAGACGAATTCATAAAAGAGGCTACTGTCATCGAGCGGGCACTGCAACAACGATGCCGCCACTACGACCGCCTGCCCAGCCACACGCCAGTAAGCGCTGCGGCTCAGAACGCTGCCGTTTGCGAAAGTTCCCTACGACAGATGATCAGGGAAATACTGCGTGAGGAACTTCGGGCCCTTGGCGTTCCTTCCACCGAGCCACCAGTCGCTTCTGTTGCCGAAATCGTGCGCCAGGAGTTGAGGCAAGCGTTCACATCACCCGCACCATGTCCGGAGCCACGTCCGAGTTATGCTGATGTGATCCGTCGGCCTTCGCCCGCACCTGAGGCAGCGCCCTTCCAGCCACGGCCCTTCCAGCCACGGTCCGCTGCCGTGCCTTGGTGGCAACGGGATTCTGTGAGACGACCACCAGTTCGCAGAACCGACTTGTGGCGAACGGCCGACCGTCGACCCCTTTGCTTCCACTGCGGGGAACCAGGCCACATTCTCCGCTACTGCCACCATCGAGATTCTGGGTTTGGCAACTTTTCTCGCCCTGCATCTTTTGGCATTGAAGACCATCGGGCCGACGACGGTAATCGCCTGCCGACCAGCCAAGTAACTTCACCACGTCGTCGCTGGCAATCTCCGTCACCTGTGCGTCAGACTTCCCCGAACCGCCAGAGCTACGCAGACGTCGCCAGAGGCCGTTCCCCTAGCCCACGCCGGGGAAACTAACTGCTGCGACCTCCGGGGGCAAGGTTGCCAATCGTCGAGATGCCGAAAAGTCCCCCCTACCGTCGAAAGAAGACGATATGACGACGACGACAACGACGAATACTAATGCCGACGAAGTCGTACGGGCCGATCTCAGTATGCTCATAGACGGACATCATGTGACACCACTGGTTGACACAGGCGCTGACTTCTCGATTATGCGGCAAGAGCTCGCCAACCGCCTTCGTAAGGTCAAGACACCGTGGACAGGGCCGCACATAAGAAGTGCTGGGGGTCACCTAATGACTCCCACGGGTAAATGCACCGCTCGGCTCCTCATCGGTAATTCTAGCTTCGTCGCCTCTTTTGTCATTTTGCCAGAGTGTTGTAGAGAGCTCATTTTGGGCATGGATTTTCTGCGAGATCACGGCGCCGTCATCAACATCCCAGAACGTATGGTGACGTTTTCAGCACATCCATATGTCGACTCCACCATTGACGAACCACACGGGCGTTTGCGAGTAGCCGACGATGTAACGCTCCCGCCGAGATCCTGCTGCCTTGTGTCGGTGTCATGTGAAAGGCAATGCCATAAGGATGTGATAGCAGAGCAAATAGTTACGCTGTTGCTTACGCAAGGCGTTTCCATCGCGAGAGGCGTCTTGGCACTGACTGATGGGCAGGCAGAAGTGCTCCTCACGAACTTCAGCAACGAGCGCCGTCACATCCCGAAGGGCACCGCAATTGCTTACTACGACGACATAGACCAAGCAAGGCATTGTTTCGCCTTGCAACCGGACGACGCGACTGACCCTGCCTCGACTCCTTATCTGTCGAAGTCTCCTCTACGCTGTCGCCATCAGATAGGAAACGCCTATTGGAATTGATACACCAGTTCCACGATTGCTTTTCGTCTACGTCAAAGGTCAAGCAAACACCATTGACCAAGCATCGAATAATTACTGAAGATGACACGCGACCAATCCGACAAAATCCCTACCGTGTGGCTCCGAAAGAACGCGAGGAGATTCAAAAACAAGTACAGAAGATGCTCGAGGATGACGTCATACAGCCTTCGAAAAGTCCTTGGGCATCCCCTGTGGTTTTGGTAAAAAAGAAAGACGGCACCTTGCGCTTCTGCATAGATTACCGCAAGTTAAACCAAGTCACGAAGAAAGACGTCTATCCGCTGCCACGCATAGACGATTCGCTTGATCAGGCTGCGGCATGCGCGCTACTTTTCATCCATGGACCTGCGAAGCGGCTATTGGCAGATAGAGGTCGACGAGAGAGATCGTGAAAAAACTGCCTTTGTGACACCCGATGGTCTTTACGAATTTAAGGTGCTTCCATTCGGGTTATGCTCAGCGCCAGCCACTTTTCAGCGTCTAATGGACACCGTGCTGTCAGGCCTGAAGTGGCAAACATGCTTGGTCTATCTAGACGACGTTATTGTATTTTCGGCAACGTTCGAGGAACACCTAAGCCGGCTATGCGCTGTTCTCCAAGCTATACGCTCGGCTGGCCTGACGTTAAAGCCGGAAAAATGCCACTTCGGCTTCAGTGAACTCAGCTTCCTAGGCCACGTCGTCAGTCACGAGGGTGTTCGACCTGACCCGGACAAAATAGACGCTGTGGCAAAGTTTCCTGCACCACAAGACAAAAAAGCAGTGAGGCGCTTCTTAGGGCTGTGCGCCTATTACCGCCGATTCATCGCGGACTTTTCATCTATTGCAGCGCCATTGACACGACTCACACGAGAGGACGTTCCCTTCCTTTGGGCCGAAAAGGAGCAAATGGCATTTAACGAACTACGTCAACGCTTGCAAACACCACCAGTTCTTGCGCACTTCGACCAGGAAGCCCCTACAGCACTCCACACCGACGCCAGCAATGTGGGTCTGGGTGCCGTGCTCGTGCAGTGGCAAGACGGCTCTGAAAAAGTAATAGCGTACGCCAGCAGAACTCTCTCTCGCACGGAGGAGAACTAC
Organism: Rhipicephalus sanguineus; assembly: GCF_013339695.2. Taxonomy (NCBI): domain Eukaryota; kingdom Metazoa; phylum Arthropoda; class Arachnida; order Ixodida; family Ixodidae; genus Rhipicephalus; species Rhipicephalus sanguineus. The sequence continues at coordinate 150,867,398 of NC_051179.1, forward strand.
TCGACAACCGAGAAGGAGTGCCTCGCCGTGGTGTGGGCGGTAATTAAATTTCGTCCATATTTGTACGGCCGCTCGTTCAAGGTTGTCAGCGATCACCATTCTCTTTGCTGGCTTACTAACCTGAAAGACCCATCTGGCCGTTTGGCGCGCTGGAGTCTGAGGCTTCAAGAGTTTGACATGACCATTATTTATAAATCCGGGAAGAAGCATACTGACGCCGATTGTCTCTCGCGGTCGCCTGTCGAGCCTGCCGCTATTGATGACGAAAGCATGGACGCTGCATTCTTGGGAGTCGTCAACACGGCCACCATTGCACAAGAGCAGCGCGGCGACCCAGAGCTATTACCGCTCATCGATTTCTTAGAAGGACGATGCAATGACGCGCCGCGAGTATTTGCCAGAGGACTGCCGTCTTTTTGCTTGCGGAACAATGTTCTGTACAAGAAAAACTTTTCTCCCACCGGCAGCGCGTACTTGCTCGTCGTGCCTGAATCACTTAGAAAAGAAATTCTGAACGCGTGCCATGATGAAGCCACTTCTGGTCACCTAGGCTACACCCGGACATTGTGCCGACTGCGAAGCAAGTACTATTGGCCAAAGCTACCTGCTGCCGTTAAACATCACGTGCAGACTTGTGCCGACTGCCAAAGACGCAAGGCGCCCCCTGGCAAGCCAGCCGGTCTCTTGCATCCAGTCGAAGCACCAGCAAAGCCATTCGCCCAAATTGGAATGGATTTCCTAGGCCCATTCCCAACTTCTACTGCGGGGAACAGATGGATTATCGTCGCCACCGATTACCTGTCCCGCTACGCGGAGACTAAAGCTATGCAGCGGGGCACAGCAGCAGAAGCGGCTCAGTTCTTCATAGAAAACGTCGTCCTTCGGCACGGCGCCCCAACAGTTGTGATCACAGACAGAGGAACTGCCTTCACCGCAGAGCTTTTGGAGTCGGTTCTCAGGCTCAGCGGTACGGCTCACCGTAGAACAACTGCATACCATCCCCAAACAAACGGACTAACGGAGCGCCTTAATAAGACCCTCACAGACATGCTCTGCATGTACGTCGACACTGAACATAAAAACTGGGATCAGATATTGCCTTACGTGACCTTCGCTTATAATACCGCTCGACAAGAAACTACTGGCATGACACCGTTCAGTTTGATCCATGGTCGCGAAGTCACGACAACGTTGGACGCTATGCTGCCGCACGAGTGTGACGACATTCATACAGACGCCGAAGAATTTACTCAGCGCGCCGAGGAAGCCAGACAGCTTGCCCGCGTACGCATCTGTCATCAACAACATCAAGATGCGAAACGGTACGACCTACGACACAAATTCGTTAGCTACACACCAGGCGACAAAGTATGGGTCTGGATACCAATACGTCGACGCGGACTTTGTGAAAAACTGCTAAGACGATACTTTGGGCCATACAGAGTCACCCGACGCTTGAACGACGTCAACTACGAGGTCGTTCCCGACAGTGATTGCAGCTCCAGTCGCCGGAAACATTCACCCAAAGTCGTTCACGTCGTGCGGATGAAACCGTACCTATCCAGCTAACTCTCGTGTATTGTGTGGGTTCCACTGCATATGTGTGTGCTTTGCTAAGTAGAGCGCCTAGGTTGCGCATCGGGACGATGCCTCTTTCGGAGGGAGGCAAATGCCACGTGCATGCAATAAGAAAGACGACGACAACACAAATGGGCATACGCTGCGTGCAGAAGATAGAAAGGAAGAAAGAAGAAGAGCTCGCTGCGCGCGGTATTAGAAAAACTCCGACCTGCTGTTCTTCTCTTGATCTGTGCGTTACGACCTCTCTCTTGACGTCGCGACAATATGTTTTCTTTCAGTGCAATGTTTGGTTATATGTCCGCGGGTCGCGATGCTGGGACCTTGCCGGCAACGCGGAAACGAGCAAGTGTTTGTAGCTAGGACGTCAATATGCGTTTCCTTTTTTGTTTAGTTTATGTACTCGTGTTTTTCTGTATTCTTTTCTGGTTATTGAAGAGGAGGCGTTTTCCTTTTTGTCATGTTACATGGACAACGAGTGTCCAGTAACATTCTTGAGGGGGGAGGAGTCAGTCTCAGAGAGTGTGTGCACCTCAGAATCTGTGAGCGGGCTGCTGCTCGTTATGTTTGCGAGTTGTTAGGCCTCAGCGGATGCGGGTCCGTGGTGCCGACACCACAGGGGGTCGTCGGGAGAGATGGCTCGAGAGCTGTGGCGGGTTTCCCAGAATTATTGCTTGAAGACTTTGTGTCAGGAAAGCGAACCATCGCAGCGGATTCTCGAAACGGCCAGGCGGTCGCCGCAGTCCAGGCCACGTGGCCGCAGCGACAGAAAAGGAGAAGCGATGTGCGAAGCGGGATATCGGGTTACGTCCGTCGGCAGCAATGGCCAACGCGGGTGGTTCTGTCGAAAGAGAGCGTCACGCGGATTCCTTTTCTCCTAGCTGAGAGCAACGAGAGGGGCAACGTATACTGTTTGTATTATTGTTTTTCAACTGAGCGGGAATGGCCCGGTTTGGAAGACGGAACTGGGGAGTTCGCTGGGCGCGGCCCGTGCGGACGGTCGTCGGGAATAAACGCTGCCTTCAACCAGACTCTGGCTCTTCCTTCGCGTTGCCAGCGTGCACTCGGACCATCGAGTGGCTGTCGATACCAAACTTAACTGTACCCCTATATCTAAACATGAAACCACCTATTAACACCGAACCTGTTTTCAGGGCCCTTAAGCCGCCAAGAGATGCCCATGGACTCCTCTCCGTGTGTTACCGCTGTCCTCAGTGGCCGTCGTGACGTCACCTGGTCTATTAGGTGACATCGCGAGCGACAGACGCTGTCGAGTGGGCAAACCTATTTGTGTGCTAGCAAGTGTGAACGCTCCCTGCTCTTTCTCCTGAAGAACGTGATAGTCTGCTAGTGCTCTGCACTTTTCGCCTCGCACTACGAGGAGCAACACTTGTAGAGGTCGAGAGACGAACAGTAGGGCGCCTTGATGCGCGTTGCGCATTTTGCACACATCGAGGCAGACTAACGAACAGATGAACGCAGCGCCAGTGAAGAAAACGAGCAAACGCCGGGTTTCGATCAACCAACGCAAGTAACTCTGCTAGCGTTCGCTGTGGACTCGTGCACAAATGCAACGCCACAACTAAATTTATACCTCTGGGTCGTTTAAGGGCCCTTCATTCCGCCGGTTCGCGTGACCAGAAAACTATCCTAATCATGAGGGGCATCTACCTTATATGAGAGAGAGAGAGAAATGGCATCTCGTATCGCCTAGCACCTGGCACCGTTGCGCCTTGTGCATGCAACGCAGTAACTCAGCCGGCACGCACTCTCTTCGTCCTCTTCTTCATCTTAGGATTGACTATAAATAATGTTTGCTCTTGGCGACGTACATTCGAGAAATGAGGATATGAGGATAGTTATAGTACATTTCTTGGTATCGCCTATTAACTTGGCGCATAATAAGGCCCGTGGCCAGCAAACATACCCATCGAGCTTGACACGCTGGATTTACTACAATGTAGGCTTTTCTTGAGTGCATGTGCCTTGAGGAGTAAGCAAAAGAGAAGCACAAAACAGATAAAAGGAAGAGAAAAGACAGGAAGAGATAAAGAGAGCGAAAGAAAACAGATCACTGACCTCCACTAGAAAAGCTGGACGGCGCATCGCCGCTACCCGAGGCGCGAGCTTGTGAAGCCACCGGAAGTTCCCCTGCTTGTCCCGGACGCCGCCGTCTGCTGCGCTTTTCTATGTGCACTAAACTGTTTTGCGACCGTGTTCCTTGTCGTTTTTCGAATATCACTTTTTTGTGGTCGCTAAAGCAAGAATAGACTGTTGGACGAGTTGGTAATTCATGATGAATGAAAATAGCGCGGAAAAGCGTAGGACGACACGAAGAAGGCTACAGCACAAGCGCATACTGACAACTGAACATTTATTAGAAAAACGAAAATATATAGGAAGCGCAAAACCACATGTTCACTACGAACAGAACCAATAACATCAGATGTACGCATCAACGTACCTCATCTCTGCCTTATTTAACGTAAGGGAAGGCTTTGCCACAGTTATCTCTGGCTTTCAAAATTAAGAAAGCTTCAACGAGCTCAGGTGCCGTCTGGTCCCTATGATGTGGTAGCACTTTGGCATCACACAGGAGAGGAATGCACCTACACTCACGGCAGTGCAGGGCCGAATTTGGCGGAGGCTGACCTTTCAAACATAGACGGTGATTTTGCAGGTGTGCGTTCAGACAGCGGCCTGTCTGCCCTATATAGCCTTTACTACACGTGAAAGGCACCTTATACACAGCTCCCTTGCCACAAACATAAGGGCTGCCCCTGTGTTTGACCTCACATTCATGCCATTTCTGCGCAGTCCCGTCCACATTCCTTTCAACGGCGGCGCATACTCTAACCAGCTTATTATAAGCCGAAAAAAGAACATCAGTATCATATAGTCCTGCGGTCGTGACGTCGATGAAGACAGCAGCCGGCGTGTTCAAGATGAAACTGTTTATTTGGCCGAAATGTGGCCGGGAAGAAAAGTCAAGCTACAGCAATACACGCTGTACACTGATAGCGGTGAACAGGGTGTCGACCGTAGAAAAACTTCGAAGTGGTGAGGTGCGTCGGCATTTATACATGTGACGTCGAATATTCCAGTTTTATCACTGGTTGTCGCGCAAGCTCTCGAATAATCTACGCTGTTCGCGGCCTGCGCGCAATCTTAACAAAATGATCTACAACAGTCGCGAAGCTTCTCGAACAATGAGGCGCGGCTTGCGCTGAGCGTTGCTGACAGCCTTTGTGGGCGAAAACCGAATACAGCAAAAGTGATAAGAAACGCACGTGGCAATGCCCCTCTCTGAAAAAGCATCCTCCCGATACTTAAAAACCTAACATGAATACATGCAATTCTGAAGAAAACTAATAAAGCAAGCAAACTTTAGACTCCTCAGCTGCGTTAACGAGCATAGTGCGGCTTAAGACGCACCACATGCACGACCTCGGGCCGAGCTCGGCGCCTCTGAGAGTTCACGATACCGTCGGAGCCAACCTCGTAGTCGAGTGCGCCGAGACGTCGAAGCACCCTGTACGGTCCGAAGTATCGTCGAAGAAGCTTCTCGCTCAGTCCATGTCGTCGTATTGGCGTCCAGACCCAGACACGGTCGCCGGGCTGGTACTCCACGAAGCGTCGTCGAAGATTGTAGCGACGGCTGTCGGTGTGCTGCTGGGTCTTGATGCGCAGGCGGGCGAGCTGTCGAGCTTCTTCGGCAAATTGTAAGTACGCGGCGGCGTCGAGACTTTCTTCGTCGGTGACGTTAGGTAGCATGGCGTCGAGCGTCGTCGCCGGGCTCCTTCCGTAGACCAACTTGTACGGCGTCATCTGCGTCGTTTCTTGGACGGCCGTGTTGTAAGCGAAGGTCATGTACGGAAGGACGGCGTCCCACGTCTTGTGCTCAACGTCGACGTACATGGCCAGTATGTCGGCGATGGTCTTATTTAGACGCTCGGTGAGGCCTTTGGTCTGCGGGTCGTAGACGGTGGTGTGGCGGTGGCTCGTCTCGCTGTATTTGAAGATCGCCTGAGTTAGGTCAGCAGTAAAGGCGGTACCTCTGTCTGTGATGAGGACCTCTGGGCTCCATGACGCAAGACGATGCTCTCCACGAAGAACTTGGCTACCTCGGCGGCACTGCCTTTGGGCAAGGCCTTTGTCTCGGCGTAGCGGGTGAGGTAGTCAGTTGCCACGACGATCCATTTGTTGTCGGAAGTCGACGTCGGGAACCGCCCCAGAAGGTCCATCCCGATTTGCTGGAACGACCGGTGAGGTGCTTCGATTGGCTGCAGAAGTCCCGCTGGCCTAGTCGGAGGTGTCTTCCGTCGCTGACAATCTCGGCAAGTCTTAACGTAGTGGGCGACGTCGGCAGCAAGGCGTGGCTAGTAGTATTTTTCCTGTATTCTGGCGAGCGTGCTGGAAACACCGAAGTGTCCAGCCGTTTGGTCGTCGTGTAGGGCCTGGAGGACTTCTGGTCGCAATGATGAGGGCACCACAAGAAGGTAGGCGGTTCGAAGTGGCGAGAAGTTCTTCTTCAGGAGAACGCCGTTCCGTAAAAAAAAACGACGGCAGTCCTCGCTTGAATACCTTCGGAACAACGGCCGTCTTGCACTCGAGGTACTCCATAAGGCTCCCCAGTTTCGCGTCGGCTTGTTGCTTTCGGCGAAGTCGTCGGTACTTATAGTTCCGAGGAAGCAGTCATCGTCGTCGTCTTGCGGCGGCGCGTCGACGGGGGCACGAGACAGGCAGTCGGCGTCAGAGTGTTGTCGTCCGTACTTGTACACGACGGTAACGTCGAATTCTTGAATCCCCAGACTCCATCGTGCAATACGACCTGAAGGGTTCTTCAAGTCAGCTAGCCAACATAAGGCGTGATGGTCACTGACAACATTGAAGGGCCTGCCACAGAGGTAGGGGCGAAACTTTGACGTAGCCCAGATGATGGCAAGGCATTCCTTTTCTGTTGTGGAATAGTTGGCTTCTGTCTTGGATAGTGACCGGCTAGCATAACTGATAACCCTTTCAAGCCCGTCAGTCTTTTGCACAAGGACGGCACCGAGTCCTACGCTGCTTGCGTCGGTGTGTATTTCCGTATCGGTGCAATTGTCGAAATGCGCAAATATAGGTGGTGTCTGCAGGCGTCGTTTACGTTCTTGAAATGCTTGCACTTGCGCCGTTTCGCACCTGAATTCCACGTTAGTCTTCGAGAGAAGCGTCAGTGGTTCGGCGATCCGTGAAAAGTTTTTCACGAAGCGTCTGTAATAGGCGCATAAGCCGAGAAATCGGCGCACGGCCTTCTTGTCGGTGGGTGGTGTGAAGTCGGCGATGGCAGCTGTTTTCCGCGGGTCTGGGCGCACTCCAGACTTGTTGATCACATGACCCAGAAACAAGAACTCGTCGTACGCCAATCGGCACTTTTCTGGCTTCATGGTCAGTCCAGAGGCCTTGATTGCTTAAAGTACTGCCTCAAGCCGCCAGAGATGCTCGTCGAAGGTTGAGGAAAACACGACGACGTCGTCCAAATACACAAGGCACGTCTGCCACTTCAATCCCGCCAGCACGGTGTCCATGACGCGCTGGAACGTCGCAGGTGCCGAGCAAAGACGGAAAGGCATGACCTTGAACTCGGAGGCCGTCGGGTGTTATAAAAGCGGTCTTTCTTCGGTCTCTTTCTTCTACTTCGATCTGCCAATAGCCGGTCTTGAGGTCCATCGACGAAAAGTACGTCGCGTTGTGAAGTCGATCCAGCGTGTCGTCTATCCGTGGGAGGGGGGTACACGTCCTTCTTCGTGATTTTGTTCAGGCGCCGATAATCAACGCAGAAGCGCAGCGTCCCGTCTGTAAAGGCGTTTATTGACGGCGGGATTGACGGCGACGGTGCACAACGACGACAGTCGCCGGAGCGCAGACTCGCAGACTCTCACGAGCACGATTACAAGGGGCGTGCTCTCCGAGAAGAGGCGAAGAGGGCGATGCACTAGAAGGCGCTCGAGAGGAGAACCAATTACAGCGTTCCAATGCTTCTCTACACGTCCTTCTTCTTCACTAACACCACGGGTGATGCCCACGGACTCTTGGACGGCTGGATGATGTTGTCGCGTAGTATCTCGTGGACTTCTATCTTTATCGCGTCGCGCTCTCGAGTCGAAACTCTAGGGGCTCTGACGGAGGGGCCTCGCACTTTTCTCTGTTGTAATTCGGTGTTTCGCCACCGGACTTGGTCGAATTCGTGACGACGACGAGAAGCAGTCCTTGTATCGCTGGAGCAGGGATTTGATCTGTTCTTGTTTGCGCTGGGGAAGACTTGGAATGACGTCAAAAGCAGGTTCCCGCCCTGGCGTTTTTGCGGAAGCTTCGGTTAAATCTCTGAGGGTGAAGGCATTAGTGGCTTACACAATTGCTTCAATAAAGGCGACTGTCGTACCCTTGTTCACGTGCTTGTATTCGTAGCCGAAATTCGTGAGCATCGCCTTTGTTTAACCTCCACGAAGCTCGGCTATTCCTCTTGCAACGCAAATGTCTTGATTGACCAACAGGTGCTGGTTACTCTCGATGACGCCTTCCATGTCGGTGGCTCTTTCGGTACAGACGGAAATAATGACGCTGGAGAGAGGTGGTATGGTGACCTGCTCGTCGAGCACACTTAAGGTGTGGTTTTTTGGCGTCGTGGGGGGTGGGACAGCTTCTTCGAGGATACGTTATGGAGTCAGATCTCACGTCTATTACGGCACCGTGTTTACTTAGGAAGTCCATGCCGAGTATCACGTCCCTGGAACAGTGCTGCAGGATAAGAAAGCTGGCAGGGTACGTTCGGTCACCGATGTTGATTCTTGCTCTGCAGGCTCCAGCCGGCGTTATCAAATGACCTCCAGCGGTGCGGATTTCAGGTCCTTCCCAAGCAGTCTTAACTTTCTTCAATTTCGCGGCGAATGACCCACTGACGACGGAATAGTCGGCCCAGTGTCGAAGAGAGCGGTAACGTTGTGTCCGTCGAATAGTACGTCGAGGTCGCAAGTCCGCCGTCTTGCGTTGCTTTTATTTCGCGGCATCCGGTCACGGCTACGTCGGTTTGCACCGCTGCTTCCGCGATGCGTCGTCAGGTCTCCTTCCGGTTGCAAAGTTTCGTCTTCAGGACGACGTTCGGCGTGCGGCGGGGGCTCGGGACTTCGTCGCGGCATCGTCGTCGACGGCGGAGGATCTTCAGTTATTCGTCGTACAGCAACCACACCTCATCGGTTGCTGCCCTTAGTTTTCCGGATACGGGCTGGGTGACCGGCCCCGAGTTGGGCCAGTGTATGGTCGGCGTTGGGGAGAGACGTAGCGGCCTGGCGACGGTGAAGGGGAAGGTTGTCGGGGCGTCCATTGCGTTCTCACGAGGTAGTCGGCGATGTCACGTGGTCTTTCCTCTCGATGTGGACGCGGCTCGTCGATGGCGAACCCACGCAGTCCCATCTGTTGGTACTGGCAGCGGCGATAAGTGTGGCCAGCTTCTCCGCAATGGTAGCAGAGTGGGCGGTGGTCGGGAGCGCGCCAAACGTCGGTCTTCCTCGGCGTATATCGTTGGCCGGCTGGCGGGTGGTATGACGTCGGTGGCGGCGGCGGTGGTGACTGGCGGCGGAACTGCTGGGGCAGCGCGGCGTCTTCACTTGGGTGAGGAGGGGGCCGTTGCGTCGGGCTGCAGCAGCATAGGTCACTGCTTGCAGCTGCGGCTGCGCTGACTCAGGGGCGCCCAGAGACTGCTGGATTTCTCTCGGACGATGTCAGCGATCGACGCAACTTCAGGATGTGGTGAGGGTAACAGCTTGCGCAGTTCTTCCCGCACGATCGCTCGGATCGTTTCGCGCAGGTCGTCGTAGACGCTGACGGCGATGAACAGCTGGGCGTCTTGAATCGATCGGCGATTATGCTGGCGGTTGCGCAATTTCCAGCGCCTTCTCAATCGTCGTCGCCTCTGAGATGAAATCTTGGACTGTCGAGGGTGTTGTTCCGCATCAGCCCAGCGAAGAGCTCTTGCTTTACCCCTCGCATGAGGAAGCGGACCTTCTTGTCCTCGGGCATGGCTGGGTCAGCGTGTCGGAACAGTCTGCTATCTCTTCCGCGTACAGCACCACGTTCTCGCTTGGAAGCTGCACACGGGTTTCCAGCAGAGCTTCGGCCCTCTCCTTGCGGACGACACTCGTGAATGTGGCAAGGAATCTTTGTGCGAAAAATGTCCCACGTCGTGAGGCTTCGCTCTTGGTTCTCGAACCAAGTTCAGGCAGAGTCCCCCAAGGTGAAGTAGACGTGTCTTAACTTGTCTTCATCGGTCAATTCGTTTAAAAATGGCGACGCGGTCGTACTTTCTCCAGCCACCTTCCCGGGCCTTCAGCGATGATCCGTGAAATGCGGTGGTTCCTTGGGCCTTTAGCAGCACAGGTACAGGCGGCATGGTTGCTGTCATTGTCGCTGTTGTAGTGGTCATGGTCGAGGTCTTCCTGGTCTTGCAGGGTAAAGGCTCGTATTCTGGAGGTAGCCGTTGTTTCCTGCGGCTTTGCTCGCTGCGAGGGGTAGGCGTCGATGTCTCGTTGCGGCCGGGACCGGGTTCACGCCTGACGGCGGCGACCGGAACATGAGCGAAGCAGCACCCTCCACCAGATGTCACGTGGTCGTGACGTCGATGAAGACAGCAGCCGGCGCGTTCAAGATGAAACTGTTTATTTGGCCGAACTTGTGGCCGGGAAATGAAAAGTCAAACTACAGCAATACACGCTGTACACTGATAGAGGTGAACAGGGCGTCGACACGTTGAAAAACTGACAAGTGCTGAAGTGCGTCGGCATTTATACATGTGACGTCGAATATTCCAGTTTTATCATGGTGGTCGCGGAAGCTATGGAAATAATCTAGGCTGTTCGCGGCATGCGCGCAATCTTAACAAAATGATCTACAAAAGTCGCGAAGCTTCTCGAATAATGAGGCGCGGCTTGCGCTGAGCGTTGCTGACAGCCTTTGTGGGCGGAAAACCGAATACAACAAAAGTGATAAGAAACCGCACGTGGCAATATTAGCACCAACCGTGAGGGCGATCGGAGATCTCTGTTCGTTCCGCGTTCGTTCTGGTGGTGTTAGGTCAGAAAAGTGGACGGTCCGCTGCTCTCTCCCGCCAAGAGGAAAAGGACAGCCAATCTTTAAGCGGTGAGCCTTCCGGAAGTAGACGCGCATTGTTTGCCCTCGGCAAGGGTACCGTATATACTTCAAAACGAAGTGTTTCTCGCCTTCTAATAAATGCAGTAGTTATGTGAAAAGATATTGTTTTTTCTTCTGAAGCTCAAACAGTTTGTGTAACAGCAATAGGCTTGAGTACTGATATTTATTAATGTTTTTCTAACGTGGTCGCTATGTCGCTAAAAGAAACGAAAAGTAGCGGTTGGCGCAGTTTTTCAAAATGTCGTCCTACCGCAACGTCTGCCTCGGCCCCCGGGTAGAGTGTACTAGAACTGTCGAGTGGCGTGAACGCGCCTCGCCGCCTGATTCCTTCCGCGTCGACCGTAGCGGCGGCGCTGCAGCCGCTCGGTACTGAAGGCACGCGGCGCCGCGCGCAAGAACTGCTGGGCGCGTCGGCGGCACCCGGCTAATCGGCACTATTACTGATGCGGCTTTGGTTGCGTGCCTATCATTATAAAGCGTAGGACTTGTCGTCGTAAGCCTTGATGGACGAAACTTCAACACTTCTAATGGATGCTTGCTTCATATATGCCTTTGAGAGATACTGCAAATTAGTTCTTGTAGCCGAAGCGACTGCTGGAAGGTACGCAAATATAAAAATGAAAACGGGCTGATACCGACCGTGAAGATTCACGATCTCAGTGTAATTAAGCCGAACTCATTGCTGGGCTAGTTAGTACATTAGACGCCGAACGACCGCCAGAAGAAAGAGACAAAGGAAACAGCTAGAAAGGGCTGCCTTATTCTGATTTCTTCTGTTTTAATGCTTTCTTCTGGGGTGATTAGGCGTCTAGTTTATTCAGAGTAACTGAGCTGCTTCACTGGAATTTAACTGCGCTCAGAAAGCTGCGTGCTGATATTCTGCCGAAAGCACGCCGAACATTTACCGCGCGATGGCGAAGCTGTGTGTACGGTGAGTATCTTTACAAATGCGCTGTGTAAATGTGACTTTTCGACATTACGAGAGCTCAAAGGTATTGGAAGTCACAGGTAACTCGACAGGTACAAATAACGGTCGTCCTCAGGGGCGTTACATGGATATTGTTATTGGCACCGGGTGGGGAGGTGAGACTTTACTGTCCGTATTTGTGCGTGTAAATATATATGCACTATATATAAAACATAATATCGCGAAGCGTAGAGCACCACCGCCCCTCCTGGCTTCACTTTGACGCTTTACAGATGAAGCAATGAAACTGTAATACAAAACATTGTCGAAAAGAATTTTTGTAATGGCGTCGATAGGTCAGGAAAAGTGCAATATATATAAGCTGTCCATTGAAAGGAGAACTGGTTGTAGTGAATTTAGGCAGAATAACCGACGGGCTATATATACATCTGCGCATTTTAAGGTGCTTGAGATAAGCCCTGATGCATGAAGTTTGTGCCTCGTATGTGAGAGCACGCTTTTGGTTCGGCTTCCTGGTATTTTAAGCCCTCAGAGATCGCATAACCGATGCATAGTAACCGCGGAAGCACGCTGTTGGAACAGTTAGCCTTTCCGCATAGAAACAGAGCAAAACTGGCAGAACTCATCCGTCACCAATATAAATGTTGTGATAGAGTTATTTGTACTCAGGTTACCATGAAACAGTCGAGCGCATTGAAGCTCATATATAGGACCAATGCTCTGGATATCGTAAGACTGCCTGCAGAAGAATTGCAGGCTTTCGTCGCTGGTTTGATATTTCTTCGTCGTCAGTGTTCGTAGTCACTTATATTGTAACGCGGCTCGAAGTGTTGCTTGCAAACCGCGCAGCAATCAGTGAGCAGCTAGGTGCATGTGCGCAAAATCCGATTGTCGCCTTCTTTGGGGGCCGGTAGGCTCCAGAAACAGAGAATATCTCGGCGCAATTTCGGCACGCCTGCATATTCACTCGTGCACCATGGCGCGTAGCAGGCGTTGAGCCACCGATTAAAGCTCAGTAACGCATTAAACGCGCTCAAAACGCGCAATTACACGCTTTCGTACGCTGCGACGCGCGCGCGCCAAATGCAGACGCTCTCCACAGCTTCAGTACAAAGTGACTACAGCGCCGCCGCTACGATCGCCCGTCGGAGCATCACCGGAGATGCGGCGCGGCCGCTTCGTTCGTTCCACTGCCCCCTTCTAGTACACTGTACCAGGGTGTCGGATCGTCAAAGGGAGCTTCTGCTGGCTTTTATGAAAGAGCACCGACAGATCGCGACGCCATCGTGCCCGCTGGGGCCGTCGTTCACGAGTGAGGGCCGGGACGACATTTGGCAGTAGCTGGCAGCGCTTTTGAACAAAGTTCGTAAGACCACAGCCAAGTGGCAGGCCCGTTCGTTTCGCTCGCACCGTGCGTTTCGAGAACCGAAAGCGATGCCGCACTCGTTCATATTTTAAACGCATCTCGCACCTCCAAACACTCTGCCTCTGCTTCGAAAGAGAAGCACCCGTCGCAAGCGCCATTTTCTCAATATCAGCTACTGCGGCAGCCTCCGCATCATGCCGTACGAAGCCGCTTGTTCGCTCAAGAGAACGCGCTCCAACGGTCTCGCGCTCCGTTCGTTTGTAGCAGACGACATGCTCGTTATGGCGCGGTATCACGTCACCAAAAAATAAACGATCAAGCAAAAAAAAAGAAATGGCTACTCCTCTCAGAGACGTAGTTTCTCCGGCTTCGGTCAATAGCGTGCGCCGCCGGAACGGGCGGCGCACGCTATTGAAATCTCCGATCGCCCCAATTATTATGATGCCTATGACGTCACCAAAAAAGAAAAGATCAAGCAAAAAAAATCACAGCATATCCACGGAGTGAATGATGATGAGTGGGCGAAGCTGCGGAGGTTCATCGGTAAACCTTGAATCTTCCGTGAATTCTGCCCAGTACATCATCACCGACGTGAGATCGGGCGCGTTTATACTAAAGATTCGATGAGTTATGACGACTTGCAGCTCACTTTAATTTTACATGTACGCTGTGAATTTTCATTGTTTAGAAAACCATTGCTTAGAAAACATCTGGCGTCTTTCGTTAAGCAGCTGGCGCCTTTTCGTTTTGCTTTAGAAACATCTGGCGTTCTTTCGTTTTGCTTTTACAGAACATCTGGCGTCTTTCGCTGGTTTATTTCATCAATCAACGGCGTTTTCAACAAAATTTTTATTGTTTAATCACGCACAGGATAAATCTCACCAGGCACTACCTTGGAGGTAAAGAATGGCTGCTAATGGGAATGAGAGACAGAAGAAGTCGACTTTTAGCTAACGCTGCGAATTTTTTATTGTTCAAAAACGCACAGGAAAAATCTCCCACCGGCACCACCTTGGAGGTCAAAGCGTAAGACTGGTTACTCACTACGACTACGACTACGAGGGACGAACGGGTGCCGCCTTAAGGAGCTTCGCCCCTAAAAATTACACCATCTCCCGCTAAAGGGAACCATGTGTGGATCTCCGCTAAAGGGAACCATGTGTGGATGCGAAGCAGTGGGTGGGAGATGATGTAATTTCTTTTTCTTGCGTTCTCTCGCTTGAGCGGGAGATGGTGTAATTTCTTTTTCTTGCGTTCTCGGTCCTGTGCCTTCCTGAGGCCTAGAATCGGCACTGTCTTCCAGTCTTTGCCCAGCTCCCGCTGCGTGGAACTGCTGGCATCCGAGGTTTCTGCAAATTCGCAAGATTATGTGCGTCTGCCTCTATGCAGTCCGTGCCAGTGGTGTCGTCGTGGGATTCTTCACCGAGAGAAGGAGAGCACTAGCATCTAGAGCCACGGAAGGAGAGGCGGCCATCGGCCGCTCGTGCCACGTCAAGACGCCGGAGGCGTCGCTGCTGCCTACTCGTCGCAGGAGAGAATGAGGTGCGCGAGAGGGGGGAGGGAGCGTAGGAGAAGAGAGAGAGGGGGGACGCGCGGACGCCACCACCACCACCACCGGACACAGCCCCGAGCAAAACGTGCTTCGCAGCTAAAAAAAAGAAATGGCTACGGACCTCATAGTCGTGGTTTTTTACGGCTTCGGCCAATCGCGTGCGCCGCGAGAACGGGCACAGAACAGAGATCTCCGATATGCCCCTTATTGAGACGATGGGAAACACCGTACATGCAAGGGATACTGGCGAGCGGCTTCTCCAAGTACCCTATCATTTTCAACCGAACCTTTCAGCTCAGGTTTCCTGACACAAAACCTTCAAGGAATAATTCCAGGAAACCGGCCACATCTCTAGCCATCTTTCCCGACGACCCCCTGTGGCGTCGGTGCCACGGATCCGCAACCGCTGCGACCTAACAGCTCGCAAACATAACGAGCAGCAGGGCCCGTATTCTCAAACTATCGCAAAAGGCGATAGTATCGGGTTTGGTGACGTAGAATATGATGCGCTGAATAACTGAACAAACACTTACCTGTGACGTCATTGTTGCACTGGCCGTTGGTGTTACGAATGTCTCACAACACAGGAGTGAGTGTACCGTACGAGCGCAGAGCGACCCGAGTGCGGCGTTTTCGAGCGTATGCTGGCTTCTACGCAGTGGCCAGGCTTGGCTGTGACTACTTGAAATATAGGAAGTGTTGAAAGTGCTTTCAACGTTGTTTTTTGTGCGATTGTTTAATGCACAGTATATTATTTAAAGAATGCAACTTTGCGTCAAATCGATTTTCTTTGAGAGTTTAACACGGCTCACTCGGAGAGTTCATACCTGTGTGCCGCTGCAGCGATATCGTCTCAACATCTCAGCATGTTGCGGGCTCGCGATAAGCCACGCGAGCAACGCACGGTTCATATTTCTGGGACGTTCAAACCACGAAAAAACAGGCGCTGCCAAACAACGAGTACTGATAACACCCAAGGTAACCTCGCTGAAGCTTCTGCGCAAAAAATTCTGCGTACATCCACCTACGATTGAATACTAGAAGCTACCACCTACGTCACTGAAATGCTAGTCTTCACCACCAGCCGACGGTGATATTGCAGGAGCGCCGTAGAGCACCGTCACGTCGACGGAAATACTAGATTGCGCCCCCACGTTTCCTCTTTTGGTCAATAGCCAATCAGCGCACACCAAAGGCAATATTTTTGCGATTGTCGCCTTTTGAGAATGCAGCTGCCAGTACTGTAAAAGAGCACAGAGGAGGTCGAAGTAGAAGTCCTGTCGGACCTGTCACTGGAGCCAGCTGAACGGCCAGACACCACGCCTATGCTTTATGTGCTTTATGCTTATGCTTTATGCTTTATGTGCCCCCAAGTTTCCTCTTTTGGTCAATAGCCAATGAGCGCACACCAAAGGCAATATTTTTGCGATTGTCGCCTTTTGAGAATGCAGCTGCCAGTACTGTAAAAGAGCACAGAGGAGGTCGAAGTAGAAGTCCTGTCGGACCTGTCATTGGAGCCAGCTGAACGGCCAGACACCACGCCTATGCTTTATGTGCTAACGTGACTCGTTTCTCAAGTTTTCTGCACTGATTTTGCCGTTCTAGTTTCTGGGAAATTTAAGCAAGACTAAATTCCCGCAGATACAGCAAAGTACTTCGTTTTGATTTCATATCTTTTAACCTTTCGTTTACATCTGCGATAATACAACGCTTCCAAAGGCTATAGCCGGAATCCAGAAACTACACATAGTTCTGGCTTCCGGCGAGAATCTCAAGTCATTTCTCCTATTAAAGACGATAGTCTTTCTTGGGGAACTTAAACGCAGAAATTTTGGTCTGTCTTTCTGTCTGTCCTTCTGTCTGTCTTTCTGTTTGTCGGCACGTCCCTCGATTCAGCCACTCGGCCAAACTTGAACCACTTGCCCAAGGGCCAGCCGTCTTGAACTGGTACAGCTGTTCATACTTGTGAACGTTGTCGATCAAAAAGTAAATATCATGCATATCTGAGGTGAAACATCACTAGGTAAGTATTAGGTGGCGTGTTCCTTTAATAGAAAATGCATACATACGTAATTTTAAGGACCCTAGTTTCTTAAGCTGCGCTGAAAATGCATAAGAATGGAAGCTTGAGCGAGTTGGTATGCGTTCATCTTTGTTGAAACAGCGCTCACTAGACGACGACGAAGTAAAAGAAGGCACAGGACAGGCGCTGCCTGTCCTGTGCCTTCTTTTACTTCGTCGTCGTCTAGTGAGCGCTGTTTCAACAAAGCTGAAAAGGCGACTGCGCTGAAATTTGCCTTCCTCCGTGCCCTTCGCACGAGCTCATTGTTGTTTCGGTTTCGGTTCTGTATTGCACTGTACGAATGCCATGGCTTGGTTGAAAAACTTTAGTTTTGAGAAGGCCAAGAAGGTGAAAAAAAATATTTAAAAAATAAAAAGCAGCGTTGTGGGCGGCCTTCAGGCTGCCAGTTGTGGGCGCCGCTCTGGCGTTCTGTTTTACCCAGGCGACGTGTAAATAAAAGAGTGTGTGGAGAGTACTCGTTGAGTGCGGACGTTTCTCTGCTTCAGCGCTTCGCGCCAAACCGCGTTTTCGGGCTGGGCGTCCCCGCCGGTCGCGTTGGTCACCGCCGGTCTTCGCCTGCTGCTGCGCCGGGACTACCAGCACGCAACACAGCACTCATGTTTCCCGACGTATTGCCAGATGGCGTCCATATCTCACACAGCGCCTCTTCTATCGTCTTTACACGACATTTGCAGCGAAGCACGCAGATACGCGGCCAATTTTTAGGTTCATGTTTTCCTCATGGAAACAGGTCGCTTCTAGGGCCACATTCCGAGACGATTTTGGAGATATCGCCAAATTGTTGCCACTGATTCGCGCTCACTGGCTTGCGAGGAAAACCGAAACATTAATCGCGCCGTTTATTATTTGCAGCGACGTTTGTGTTATGTCACAGTGCTGTACGCGCTCTGGATATGCCTTGAATAAAAGAACACTCCTTTACACCGTTGTTTGGCGTTAAATTTCGCAATATCAATGACACAGACAGTGGTTTCTAGTATTGTTCCATAGTGAATGTGCGCAGATTTTTTTTCTTTGAAGCTTTCAGCGAGCGTTACCTCTTGTGCTTTCAATGATTGTTGTTTGGTTAGCGCGTGTTTTGTTGAGGTTCGAACGAGCCAGCAGCGCGAAGCGCGCGTTGCTGGCCTGGTTTATCGGGCTCGGGCAAGATGTCGAACGCTTGAGACGATGTCCCTGCGGCAGTACACCACGGTTGAACTCTACGAGTACGCCGTTTTAAACTCTCGACGAAAATACAAGTCATGTAAGGTTGTGTTCTTTAAAAATTATACTGCGCTATCAACAATAGCGATAGAAGCCTTGGGTAATTTTTTATCGCTTGTAATTTTATCGCTTTTGCAACGTCGCGATACAGCGACGTTGCAAAAACACCAACGGCCTGCACACGATGACGTCACTGGCAATAGTTGATTCAGTTATGGAGTATTCCAGGTTCTACGTCTCTCAAGAGACGCTCATTGAACGTGATCATCTCAGCATGTGGTGCCTAAACTGTGTCTCGACCAACGTCACTGACAGCGTCACAGTCTTCTTTGTGATTGACAAACTTTTACGGCGCTGGCCTAACGACATTATGCTTCTCATGGAGCACACTGCAAGTCGCCTCAAGGCAACGGAGTTGAGCGTTAGCTCGAATGCTAGAAACGTAATGAACAATTCTACGCCGTGAATACCGTGGGACAAATATGATTGGCTGGAATACCACATGGTGACGTAATCGCCGCTAGATTCGAAATACATGCCCTTACAGATTCGAGCATCCATCGTCATTCTCACTTTAGCTCACCATCACTATCATCTTCCCCATTTCGTTTAATTAATTTCTTCGTTCAGTTCCCTGGTCGCGTGACCAGCGTCACACCTGCTGCTACTGCGTCTATACTTTACACACACGCACTACTCATACTACTACTACTATACTACTACTACTACTACTACTACTACTACTACTACTACTACTACTGCGATGACGACGACGACGACAGCACAGGGTCAGTGTGGCCAATCCCCCTCGTGGGTATGAGCCAGTTTCCTTTAGGCGACAAAAGAAAACAAAAGACTAACACAGCTTCATAGTACAAAATATTGGCAAAGCTTGCACTAAGGCGCGGAAGGCTTGAAACAGCGAAACTGGCCGATTCTGAAGAGTAATCTGCTTGCTTCTGGGTTGTTCCTAGGCCTTAGCTAGGTGATGCAGGTTGTTCCTAGGCTGCTTCTAGGTGGTTGCTAGGCTTTAGCTAGGTGATGCTAGGTTGTTTCTACGTTGATTCTCAGCGCAGAGAGGTTCGAGTTAAACCATAGACAGTCACAGACAAGACACGGATGTCCAAACTCCAGAGACTCGCGCTGAAACCATGCGTTAGGACCTCTCATCCACGGCCACGTCGTGGTTGGCGTAGGCCTTCCATCGCTTCGGGCATCTTCTCGCAGCCGCCGTGGCCTTTCCCGTTACCAAGTATTCTTCGTTGTACGCAATCGGGGTCTTCGGCTCGCCGCCGGCGCTTCGCAGCCATTTGTCGTTGGGCAAACTGTTTCCTTCTTCATTTTAGTGGACCAGTGGTAAGTAGTGGAATTTACCCAATTTCTATAGCACATGCCCGTTTATGATGATAGTTTTTTGGTTCGTCGGACAAGGAACGATTTGCTAAATAGCTTCACTCTTAAAGTAAAACATACCAGAAGCAGGCAATGGTTCAACCTATGAGCTAGAGCTGTGCACGGGCCGTATTTCCGAGCCCGAGCCCGGCCCGGGCCCGCTGACTTTGTCGAAGGCCCGCCGGAGCCCGACGGCAAAGGGCTGCGAGCCGGCCCGGCCCGGCCCGACGTACGAAAACACAATCCCGGGCCCGGCCCGGCCCGGCTTTTTGAAGGTTCGTTGCGAAAACAAAACATCGTTTTCCGGTAATTGGCATTTTATTGAGCATATCAAATACGATCAAATGACACACGACGAACAGTCTCTATTATAGAGATTAGAAGTTACAAGTAGACGGCCTCATGCCAGCAACCAGGGGCGTAGCCAAGGGGGGGGGGGTTCAAACCCCCCCCCGGAATTTTTCAGTTTTGCTTGCGTATATAGGCACGCACACATACAAACGCACGCACGAACATACATAAAGTATGGTTGAACCCCCCCCCCCCGAAAAAAATTTCTGGCTACGCCCCTGCCAGCAACAATGGAGTTCGCTCGCCAAAGCCGTCACGTGTATGGGGTATGCCCACGCAAGCGTCAGCTTGCACGAAGGCGATCTGCGTCGGGTCGCTGTCGCGTGCATTTTCACTCATATCTAACGCGAACAGTCGCGTGGCGCCGTCACTAGCTCAGGTGGTGGTACTTCTCTGTTTCTCGGAGTGCAACAGAGGCAGTGCTTTACCTGCTCCCCTTTTGTTTAAATTAGCGAATGGATAGGAAAAGCGGTAAAGGGCGGTCGCGGAAAAGGCGCTGCATGCGTGCTGGAAAACAATTCCCGCATTCTCTATATTTCGGGCTTGAGTCGGGCTTTGCGCCGGGCCCGAGCCCGGCCCGATAAATTTCCAAGTAGCCCGAGCCCGGCCCGGGCCCGAGGTGAAAATACGTCGGCCCGCCCGAGCCCGGCCCGCGGGCCGGGTCGGGCTCGGGCTTACGGGCTACCCGGAGCGCGTGCACACCTCTACTATGAGCTGTATAGGAGGCATACGGTGCATAAGAGTTGCTGCTGTGGGTGTGGAACTAGAAGGACGTGTGCGCGCTTGCTCCGTGAACGAAGGAAGTGGACTAGCGCCATTACAGACACTTAAATGAGACACGCAGGTCACCTGAAGTTTTCATTTTTCTATGGTAAATGCGTTTCCAGGGCGAGCGTTGAAGACGACTCGCAGCAGCTTGTAGATCTCGTGTGTGGACAACGTGGACAAAAATACAGTCAGAAATTCGGCAGATCCCACGTACCGTGGGAATCGATGTTATGCGAAGCATGCGCAGAAAGCTGATTGTGTCGCACTTTTTCGCATTGAGAGAAACGTTACGGAATGACGTTAGAGAAATGAACAAATGGTATACGCGCAAACATATTTGAAAAGTCGCACATGTATTTCATAACCAGTTGTTTACAGTTCCCTAACGATGCCAACAGTAACATAGGTGTTACCAAAACAAACGCAGTAAGCTGAATGTAGTGCTTATATTCTTCAATTCTGGATAGCACGAATTCGAATAGGACAATGAAGGAACACAGATGCACAGGAAAGGCGCTACTCGCAGCTAAGCTTTATTCAGGAAAGTTTCTCTAGGTACATACAGTGTGGAGTGGCACGCGCAGGCGCACTGCACATACGTTACACTCACAGTTGTGCAGCTGTTAGAGTTGCGTTACAGTTGTTATGCTTATACGTATCCGTTATGACGGAGAAAGCACGCACGTTTCACGAGCCTCTGTGCATATGTGGGAGGGATTCTGGGCAGTTCTTGAATAAAGTCATCATCAGCGTGTTCATTTAGCACCAGCAGCTGGACAGGACTTGTTATCGGGTCCGTTCGTGATCGCGGCTACGAATGGTCTAAGTGTAGTGAAGTGCGAGGTATAGTAGAGCTGGTGGAAACCGCGGATAGCTTTTACGGAGAAATGATCTGTGATGCCTTCTGTCCTGGACGTAGCACAGAGGTCTTGTGATGTCCTGTCCACACACAAGCCGTCTTTCATGCCGTCTAAGAACCAGGCGTTGTTGGGTTTCGATAAATCAATGCTGAAGTCACCGGTAATCATGAGGGACACGATCCTCTCGGCAGAATTATTGTAGGAAGCATTGAGCCCGGTTTTTGCGTAATTCTCGTGGTCGACGTTGTGGACCACGCGGATGAGTGGAACGTAGCCCAGCGTCTTCCAGGGATGCTCTGTCTTGAGCTCCCTAACTTTCCTTGCGTCGGTCGCTGTGGTGTAGTGGTTACGGTGCTCAGCTTCTGACCCGAAGGTCACGGGTTCGATCCCCGCCGCGGCGGTCGCATTTCGATGGAGGCGCAATGCTACAGGCCCGTGTACTGTGCGATGTCAGTGCAGGTTAGGGAATAAAAGATGGTTAAAATTTCCGCAGCCCTTCACTATGGCCCTTCGCATAATCATATCGTGGTTACGGGATGTAAAAGCCCACCAATTACTATTATTATCACTATCCTTCCGTGTCAATGTATATGTTTGCGGTTACTGCGTTGATTGAGACTCTCTTATCACCTGTGGCACATACCCGCATAACATGAACTCTGGTATGCGGGTATGTGCCACATGTGACTGAGAGAAAGGGTTTCATGACGTACGCGACAGGTATTTTGCGTTATTCATGTCATCACCAGTAAATCGTGTTCGTCATACACTAATCCTATGCTATACAACTTTTGGTATATTACAACCTATGGAGACGACCGGGAGCGCGCCCAGACGTAGGCGGCTAGATAGATAGATACGTAGATAGAAACGCCCAAAGTGCCTGAGTTTCGCTAAGAAATGCTTCGCAGTTAAAAATCTACACGGCGCTATCGACAGAGCGCGCTCACGTGGTGGCGCTTGCCTCGCCGGCCGTTGTGTGGCGGTGCTGCTGCATGTGGCGTAAACAACTGTGAGAATCGAAAAAGCCGAGATGCCGAGACGGCGCAGCTCGCTCACGCCGTAGAAGCGGATAGGTGCCGACAGCAGCAACGCCGACAGCAGCAACGCAAAGCGGGACCGTGCAAAAGTGGAGAATGAGTTGACAGACCAACAGCAAGATCGATCCAAACAGGTCACGAAGCTGCGGGCGAAAAGCGCTTCATAATCTAATGCCAGCGACATCACCACGGAGAGTTCTCTGTATAGTGAACTAGAACCAATTGGTCCTAGTTCACTATAGCTCTGATCGCTGCGGTTGAAGCGCGACTAGGAGAGGAGGGAACAAACACTAATAACGAAAAACGAAGCTTTCTTCAAGGGCGTGCATATCGTTATTTTTTACAAATGACATTTATTTCCCGAACAACACGATGTCGGTGCAATGTGCAAAGAGTTTATGACAGCGTTTTATACGAAAAAGTTTTTTTTTTGTGTTGTGGTGAGAATTTAATTTTTGCTGTGCGCAGAGTTGCGAGGTGCGTTTCATCGTTGGTGAACGTGCTGTGTACGGTGTCCAACGGGGCTATGCGGATGACGTTTAACGCCGAACGCTTGCATGGGTACCCCGTGGAAACGATGTGCTGTGTAAGGATGCAATAACAACACACGCACGCCTGGCGACCCATGTGTTCTAGATAAGACACCGGGGCCACGGTTCGGAGTAATGTGCTCGCCGGATTTTCATGAATCGATATTCCTGCGGCCCGGTTCCCTTTGTGAACGCGCAGTGCTACTATTATTCCTGTTATCGGTCAGCAAATCGCTAAGTTATTCAGCGTGTTAGAGTTCGCGTGCCAGAATACGTTACACGTAAGGGCAAATTTTCGGAGCATAAGGCACATAGTGCACGTAATGTCGACGCACTTTTGTGCTTAATATTACCACACTTCGTACTCACTTTATACAGTGTAATAAAATTGCGTTACTGTAGCATTTGAATAAAATGCAACGCCATAATTTTGGCGGGACTAGGCATCATTTCTTGTTAAAACTGAAGCACACGAAGCACACAACCAATATGCACTTTAAAAGGTTCCTCACCACCCCCCTTTTAAAGCCGAGGAAGTGGCTTCCTCCTCGCTATCACTACCCATCCTACAGGCCATACCTCCCCTGGCCACTATTTCTAAAAGCGCGTGTACCATGTCAACACTAAGCGTTGACCCTTTCAAGATTTCGCGCTTGTCGGCTATAATCTGTTATCTCGGTTAACCCACTGCCTAGTCATGAGTCGATATTAGTTTAGCTGGCGTTGACTTCACGCGCACTCGCCTTAGCGCTAGTCCAATGCGATCAGGGACCTACTATAGCTATTTTAGATCACATTTCGCGCTAGTGCCAACAAAATGACGTCACTTTTCAGAGAATATTGTGTCACATTCGCTTTCTATATTGTTCCGCCGGAAGTGCTCTCTCCACACGGATGGCGCTGAACCCCATGAGCAGAGGAAGAGACACCATTTTGTGAACGTATGGGCTTCTATGGAAGCTTCGCTACCAGTTGCATGTACCTTCCATGAGTCCGACGAAGAACGTTACCGTCTGCAGTCGATCAAGCCCGTGAAACGACCGACATGCATCTACAGAAGACAGGCGAATACAGCTTCGCTGGTAATCCGTCCCCATATGAATGCTGCGGCCCCACGAAATTTTCTTTTACGCGCGTATGCCTGCCCCGCTGAATATAGAAGCTGAGGAGCATGTGCGTGCGCGTGCCACCAGTATTTTTTGCGTTTGTTGGTATGACGCAAGTCTTGCTGATAACGTGCCCAAGATACTGAAGGCTTTCCTTAAAAACTCGCATTTCTGTCTTAACGGGGCGCCTTTTTGCGCCGGTGTTTTTAAGTACTACTCAAGATTCCTGAGATGATCCTCGGTATCATTACATAACATAGCACAACTGACAGACATTTGAAATGTTAATCATATGCGCTGGAACAATGCGGATGCTCAGGCGACTCCAACGGCAGTCTTTTGATAGCAAGCAGTCCATTATGCTATTCAGCGGTAGGAACATTCTAGAGCCTTCCGACATTTCCACCTGTTGGGATGTCCTGTTTAAATCCAGCTTCGAAAGGTAGTGCCCACACAAGCGTAGCTAGTATCACATCTAGTTTAAGTAGAGGGTACCGCTCTGTGTAGAGGACAGGGTTCAACGTTGTGTAGTAGTTCACCTACGCACGTATTGCCCCGTCCTGGTTAACAACCGGTACAATTGTTGTGGCCAACCACTAGTGGGAATTTGCATAATGACGCCCATTTCCTATACATCTTTCGCAGCTCTTGCTCCATCGCTAAACGTAATGCGTATTGCATTACGTTTATCGTTTTGTCTTCTGCAAATAAGTATAGCTGACTGTTAGTACACCGCACACAAAACTGTCTCAAAGCGATTCGTCAGAAACGGTGCCCACTTCACAGGTTCAAGCGAGTTTTCTGAGCTCGGTTACAAAGCGTAATTGCTATCGCAATCACGTAGCGGAGACGCTGCCTAAGCATGATGCATCACCGCCGTCGTGTTGGAACAGCCGTTTACGTCGTGCGCGGCCGGACGCAAGTAACATTCCTGGGTGATTCCGCGGAAGATCGAACGAAGGATGGCTTGTTGACCTCTTAAATATTTTCAAAATTTTATATTATTGCGATAGCAATTATATGGACAGTCTCGGCTGGATTTTGCCGTCGCCGTCGCCGTCATGCACCGTATATGTATAAGTATATATATATATATATATATATATATAATATATATATATATATATATATATATATATAAAAGCCCCAAAGAAAAATAATTCAGACAAATGCTTCAGAAGCGCGGAATCGAACCAGGGACCTCTTGCTCCGCAGCGAGTGGCGCTAACCACTACGCCACGGAACGCAGGTCCTCCACGTAGCTAACTGCGAGCGTTATATACACACCCTTTACCGCTGGACGTACGCAGAGATAGCCGGCGCTTACAAGCGTTTCTTCCGTTACCAGCAAGATGGCGCTACGAGGCGCGACGGGCGCATTTAAAAGTCGTCGGCGAGCTCGCTCGCTTCTTATATTTGCGCAAGGAGAACCTTGGCCTTGCGCTGTCCGCTCGCGCGGTTTTCTCGTGGTGAGGGCAAGAGGGATGTTTCAAGCTTTCACCGTTATGTCCGCGCTCATGTTACGGAGCGCCGCTAGCGACGCCGCTAAACGAACAAACAGAAGGTGAGCGCGAACTATCAAGTGTCACAGCTCGACACTTGAAGCACGCTAGTTTCCTTCGCTGCTTCGGACGCCTTTGCAACAGGAGCGCTGTTCAAACTGAGAGTATCCATTGGCGAAGCCTCACTTCGTATAGCATTAGTTTCTTGCTATCGCATTCATTGCTTCGCCCTTGCGGCGAAACTGTGACTTTTATTGCCTGATAAGTGGAAAGAAGAGATCCGCAAATTGTTTTGCCGCCAAAAATTTTTTCGAAGCACAGGGAATCAATAATGACGAAGAGGTGGAGTGGAGCGCTCATCCGCTCTGCTGTTTTGACCAAATTTCGTTATGAAATGCACAAAATATATTAAAGTTGGGTAGCTGAACTTTCTTTAACTAAATGTATGCATGTTTTTGCTTCTGCTCAGGCATTCTTAGTTTTTATGTGTTGTGTAGATGTTTTTATAAAAAAACCTCAAAATTGGCCCAGGAAACGTTATTTTCTTTACTTTGAAGGCGTTTATCTAAAACCAAGAACACTTGTGGCAGAGCGACAAAAATTCCGCAATAGGTTATTCGCATAATCATCTACCAAACTGCCGAATCTTATATTTATATACCTTTTCAATAAAGAGATACGATCTGGCTAAGTTCAAGAAAACACCGAACAATGGAAATTTCTTACGACAAACAAACAAAAGCCATTTTTTTTATATTTCTTAAACTTTGTCCACTTATTTTCCTCCACATCAGCTATCACAATCATTGAAAACATATTGCATAATTTCGTTGCATTAATAGTTACGGCCCTTCCAATGAGACCCCTAGGCAAGGATTGGCAGTTGTTGTAGATCTGACTTCTTGCTCAGGAAGTGTATAAAATGCAGACAGAGTGGGATTTCTTCTTCTTACTGGAAGAAAGCGACTGAGCAAGCTGGAAAGTAAAAAAGAACGCGCGTGCGCAGTGTGCGCTCTCGACCTTCGCAGGCAGCCGTCAGAAGGCGTCGCGGGGCTGTTTGTCACGCACTCCCGTGGCCTTAAAATTTTGGCCACCACTGTACTTCGGTAACATATGTGGCATTGAGATTTTGCTTCTTCTCGGTCTTTTGAAGCGAAAGGTCTACTACGCTATGCCCTCAAGGTTGTTCATCACGTCGCAGACCTGCAGCCGCCGGAACGCAAGCGACAGACGTGACGTGACGTACACCACGTGATTAGGTGCGGAGAGGCGTCTCAGCTGCACTCACTCGGAGCCTCGCCGCTGCGCCACCACGTGACTAGGTGAATGGAGGCGTTATATACAAGCTGGTGCATGCAGGTGTTATCCTGTATATATAGTACACGCAAGTCCTGCGTTGCGCGCTCTTTTTCTATTTCACTAACAAACGCTCGTGTGCTTCTCTTCGTGCCTTCCCGTTATGCCCAGCGGCCGTCGTAGGAGCAACGTTGTCGAGTGGGCGAACGAGAGCCTGGTTGACTGCTAGTGCGCTCTGCTCTTTCTTTTCGCACGGTGAGGAGGAGCACATGGCGAGCTGGACAGACTAGCCGACGAACGAAGCGTAGCGAAGGAAACTGCGAAGAATGAAAGGGCCAAGTTTTCATTATCAAACGCATGTAATCAGCAGCAGACGAGTGGTTACTTGGCTACATCGGCGCACCGAGTCGTCTGCTCAGCACAATATATAGTTCTGTGTTCGCTCCGTGGTTTTCTCTGCGCACGCTGACCGTCTCGCGTGACGTTCGTGCAGCGAATGTGCAAGGTTGGAACGTGTCACGCGATTGTCGCTCTGGCGAAGCTTGCTGTTAGCTTGTCGGGCACAAACGTAACTTTCTTTTGTGATAGATAGGTTTAAGAAAGCTGAACCTCACACACTTTTTGTTATCGTCTTTACGGGAAAACGCTGTTGGTGTACCACCTTTCTTCTATGTGTAGTGGATCATGTGGCAAATAACTATGTCGTTGAATGTGCCTTATCACAGCGAGGTTTCGTCTCACTAACTTTCAGCTTAAACTTTTGCACTACTATTCGTGGTATCCGCTGTTTTTTCTTCATCACATTTCTGTGGGTATGAGCTGGTGAATGCAGGCGTTATCATGTATATATAGTGTACGCAAGTGCTGCGTTTCGCGCGCTTTTTCTTTTCTGGTTATTGCTTTATTGATGTGTGTGTTTTCCTCGTAGATAAAGGAAGCGTGCTCGAGTACTTGATAAATCTACAATTCCTCGAAAATACACACACAGTGAAGCATGAAGTCAATATCCCTGCATTTGTATAGCCCAGAAGCACTATTTACCATGAGCTTGTTTCTCGTAGACGTACACGGAAAATAAAAAGTAAAGCAACCCTAATGCAAGACTTAGCGGTCTGAGAGTGGCACTCGCACTGACTGTGTTGATAAACTTGTGATTAACTGTGAGCTCACTTCTTTTTTTTCTCAATCAGTGTATTAATCCCTGTCCCTCATCCCCCGAAAGCTTCCTCCACCTAAAGTGGTTTTACACTGCTTTCAGGATCGGAAGCATTGCAAGCGTTCTGCACCTCACCCGGTTTTGCACTTCCTCTTAGATCAGGATACCACTGACCATGCGGTGAT
This sequence comes from Rhipicephalus sanguineus, assembly GCF_013339695.2. NCBI lineage: Eukaryota > Metazoa > Arthropoda > Arachnida > Ixodida > Ixodidae > Rhipicephalus > Rhipicephalus sanguineus. The sequence goes on from NC_051179.1 coordinate 150,895,477, forward strand.
TTCGTGCGATGACTTCATCCCCTGACGTCATTCTATGTGACGCCATAGCGACGGCATGGTGACGTCGTAATGATGTCACGAACCCTGGCTATCTGTGACGTCATGATGACGCCCCCAAGTTGTAAGTCGATCACTGATCACGTGTCTTTTTGCTTAGTTTGTGTTTGCATCGCCGCGAACGCCTACGGTCACTTTTCTCATTTGCAAAGGCATCTAAGGCCTTCGCCACAATATAACTGTTAACTTGCATCATAACCATCAATTTCGTACCAGTTTACCGAAGCGAATCTAACAGACCACGCAGAAAGAAGCCCGTGGTTGAGATCGGCTCCACCAGCTGCGGAAACAATCCCAGCGGCTCACAATCATTAAATTATTTAAATGAATTACTCGGCATTACATACCTTAACATCTAATTGGCGTTTATCTTAAGTGAAGTTACGCTCCAATATCATATGTATCCAATATTACTCTTACCTCATACTAAAGCTAACGTTTTCTATGTTTCAACTTTTCATGAATATCCGGTAAACTGTAAGTCAGTGCACGACCGTATATGCTTGGCAGAGAAACAAGAATGTCACTCAGTACTCGCGCCAATAAGAATCACAGACTGGATAGCGAAACTACCACCGCATTAAGGACACAAATACAAGACGGGGGCTTACTTTGAACTGTTAAGCTTTTTTTAAGGCAGTCAACGATTAGAGGTATGTTTGAAAACACGTGCGCAAAGTGGACGCGCTCTCACCTTGCATAGCATACTGACCCTTTCCAGCGTGAATCTAGATAAGAACGCACAAGTTTTTCTGGTTATAATACCCTGTGTGGATGGTATTTGCTATAGGCACAGGATGTTAGTCTAGAAGAACGACTGCAAAGTTAGCTTTGTAAAAAAAATTAGATTGCTTATATGTATGACGGATGAAAAAACTTCATAATTAATCAAGGGAGGCGTAAACATAATATTGAAAGCGGTAGAGCGGGAGGGAGCGGATGGCTGACTTCGGACACCGAAAACGTTTTTTCTCGCCAATTGCTCATTTCTGAATTTTTAACGCACATAGTGAATACTGGTGCGGTTGCTCATTGCAACGTTTTTTACTCAACAAAGAACTAGTAAAGCACAAGTTTATGAATAGTTTACGACACTTTTGAACGGCTACAACATTGAGAAAAAACAATCACAGACATGGCGATGGGCACGAAATACCCGTAAATTCAGGAATGTTTCCTGTAGACACGTTAAACTGATCATAGTAGTACTCCATTGATGTAGATTTCTGTATCTCTGCTTTCCTTCGAGGTAATTCTGAAGGCTCTGCGAAGCGCCGTTATACCTTCCAATTGGGCTGGATCATTACAGGTTTTGCCGAAAAGATCGAAATTAAAAAAGGTGTTTCTTAAGAAATCACACCTTCGTTTTATTTTTGAAAATCACTGTGCTTGAAGTATAAGGCCACCGTCTACCATTAAGCTCAAACCCGAAAGTCTCCGTTTGAAGAACTTGTTGTTTTCTTTCATGGGAAAGTGTATGTTCAGTAGTTATTCTAAAAACATTTAAGGCACCCTCTTCTCTAGAGTATGAACACGCTTCGCCTGACCTGCTGCATGGACGTTTTGTCAAGAGTCTGGGATGCAGTTCTTTTAGGGGCGAAGCTCCTTAAGGCGGCACCCGTTCGTCCCTCGTAGTCGTCTTCATCGTAGTAGTGCGTAACAAGTCTTACGCTTTGACCTCCAAGGTGGTGCCGGTGGGAGATTTCTCCTGGTGCGTTGTTGAACAATAAAAAATTCGCAGCGTGCGCGTTAACTAAAAGCCGAATTCTTCTGTCTCTCATTCCCCATTAGCAGCCATTGGCATGTTCCAGTAGGAAACGTTAGTAGAAGTAGAAGTGTAAGTGTTAGCTAAAAGCCGACTTCTTCTGTCTCTCATTCCCATTAGCAGCCATTGTTTACCTCCAAGGTAGTGCCTGGTGAGATTTCTCCTGTGCGTGATTAAACAATAAAAATTTGTTCAAAACGCCGTTGATTGATGAAATAAACCAACGAAAGACGCCAGATGTTTGTAAAAGCAGAACGAAAGAACGCCAGATGTTTTTCTTAAAGTGTAGTACTAGTAGTTGTATGTAGCCACCTCGCCCGAGCGTCAACGGGCGAGGTGGACCGGCAACGGCGCGAGGACTCTGCCGTATGAGAGTTAAATCACACTAAAAGACATACTTTGCGGGCGATACACTCTAGTGAGCTTTCAACTTTTCGTCTTAATGTACATGATAAAGAAATTATTTCTACGAAAAACGCAAGGCACAGCTTGAGCAATATATTTGGTTTTGGGACGCTAAATGGAACCATGAGGCGATGCGAAGCCGGAGCACTTGCACGATCGCGTACCGTTGGCTTTCGTTGGGCATGCTACCGACCTCACGTCGTGGAATGCGCGTCCTGTCTTCCCTCTAGCCTTGCCTTTAATTCGCACAGGGCGAGCGGGGAATGCGGTCGCTCTTGGCGCTCTTTCGCTCGGGAGCGGACTTCTTCCTTGCATTTCACCGATCACAAGTGATAATGAACGGACCACGTAAACCAACAGTACAATAAAAGTTTGATGTTTAATATATACACGATGTTTCACACTCTTTATATTATGTACTGGGCGCATTTCACGGAAGAGTTTCACGGTTTACAGATGATTCCCTCCGTAGCTTCGCCCCACTCATCATCATTCACCCCGTGGATATGCTGTGATTTTTTTCTGTTTTCGACAGCTCTCTAGACTGAGTGTCGGAGAGCATGAATGAGGACAAAGCCGTTGGTTTCAACACACACAAAAAACATTTAATAAACCATTAAAGAAGGAGAAAATCTACCACACACTAAACACTGAACAAAAGGTTCACTACACACGGCAAAAACTTCCTTAGCCACAGACAAAGCACAAGTTCAAAGTTTTAAGTTAAGCGTTATAGTTCCGGCGCGGTTGAACAGCGGAGCGGGGAAGAATGCTAGTTTGGTCTCACCCACTAGCAGAGGCTTGGCTGGAGGACCGTAGAGTTGACGGGTCTGCCTGGTGTTAACGAGGGGACGGTCGATGCTCGGCGATGCATGGCGAAGCCAAGATTAGCCCGATAAGGCGGCTCGATGCAAGACTCGGGCCCGTAGCCCAACTGCCGTTGCTTTGCCTGCACCGGGATCAGCAGGCCTTGCTCTCGAACAGACGAACCGTTGAAGTTCACCCTCCCTGGACGCCGTGGACCGAAGGTCCCGGCCCGGTGACGACGAGGAAACGGTGGCTGCTGGGCGACGCACTGCGATGACAGAGGCAACCTGGCTAGGCAGCTCGATGCACAGCTCGGGCCCTTATCCCGACAGCTGCGGCAAAGTTGCCAGCCGACACCGGAGTCCGCAGGCCTAGGGGTGGAGTTCTCGCACCATGTCTATGGCCTCTCATGGGAACTTGATGGCAGGAGGCCACGGCCGGTTGAAGTCTTGGTGGCTCGGGTCCGCAACCCGACGGCCAATCTTCAGCGCCCGGTCCGGTGCCAACCTTCCACTTGTCTAGTTCCCTTGGAACTCCCCGGCTCTTCTTCGACCCAGGCTTTCCCTCGGTCTCGGGTCAACTTGTCCCGGCCTGATTGGGGATGCTGAAGTTTCGTGGTGCCCAACTATTGGCCCCTGGAATCTCCGTAGTGACTTCCCATTGGGCGACTTGCACGTCGAAGCTTTGCGCCACGCGCTCTCGTGCTGGACGTTGTTTCCACGTCGTCGTCTTTTATTTGGCCACCGGTTGCGCGCGCTAGTCTTCTTTTCATAATGCGCACTTTTGAAACGCGCACACTTCAAACGCGCACAATTCAAACGCGCTCTCCACTCATCACATAGTCCTATGTCTGCATCTTGTACTGAGTGCAAGGACCTTGAGGGTACATTGGGGCTCTTCACATGGCCTTCGAAGCGCTCCTGTCCCATATGTAGAAAACATCTGAAAAAGCATGACAATGGGAGGGTTTGCCCTCGAGACCGTTGAAATGATGTCTTCAGGACGTAGTACTGATCGTTTGGAAGTGTATCGCGTTGTTTCACATTTCTCCGAGTGTCTGGACAATGGCATTCATGCGGAAATAATGTGTCGCGGAAAGAGAACCTCAGGCGAAGAATTTGCAGCCTGATGTAGCTTCCAGGCTAACATGTCAACATCATTATCATCATCAATACCGTCAGCCTTAGACAATAAGACCCGCACGTTTAAACGGCCGTGGCAGCTGCATTTTCGATGAAGGCGAAAATGTTTGAGGCCCGTGTACTTAGATTTATGTGCACGTTAAAGAACCTCAGGTGGTCGAAATTTCCGGAGCCCTCCACTACGGCGCCTCTCATAATCATATGGTGGTTTTGGGACGTTAAACCCCAGATATTATTATATATATTACCCGCACGTTTAAAAAATACCAGCGCGTTTTCATAGAAGACAAGCACTTTTTTTATGCACCACATGTTCTACAATTTTCATCAGCGGCCCGACCGCTTTCACTGGCGCTTTCAACAACGCCGCTTCTGCCACTTGCGCCGTCTTCATCAGCGGTCCGACTGCTTTATATTTACCGGCAGCGCAACCACACACACGGACAAAGAAAAGAAGCGAAACGGAAACACAGCGCTGACACTCACAACTACACTTTTTATTGCAGAGACAACACTTATATGATCAACCCCCGACTGCTTTCATTGGCGCTTTCAAACAACGCCGCTTCTGTCGCTTGCGCCGGCTTCATCAGCAGTCCGACTGCTTTCACTGGCGCTTTGAACAACACCGCTTCTGCCACTTGCGCCGTCTTCATTAGCGGTCCGACTGCTTTCACTGGCGCTTTCAACAACGCGGCTTCTGCCACTTGCGCCGTCTTCATTAGCGGTCCGGCTGCTTTCACTGGCGCTTTCAACAACGCCGCTTCTGTCGCTTCCGCCGTCTTCATCAACGGTCCGACTGCTTTCACTGGCGCTTTCAACAACACCGCTTCCGCCACTTGCGCCGTCTTCATTAGCGGTCCGACTGCTTTCACTGGCGCTTTCAACAACGCCGCTTCTGCCACTTGCGCCGTCTTCATTAGCGGTCCGGCTGCTTTCACTGGCGCTTTCAACAACGCCGCTTCTGCCACTTGCGCCGTCCTTCATTAGCGGTCCGGCTGCTTTCACTGGCGCTTTCAACAACGCCGCTTCTGTCGCTTCCGCCGTCTTCATCAACGGTCCGACTGCTTTCACTGGCGCTTTCAACAACGCCGCTTCTGCCACTTGCGCCGTCTTCATCAACGGTCCGACTGCTTTCACTGGCGCTTTCAACAACACCGCTTCTACCACTTGCGCCGTCTTCATCAACGGTCCGACTGCTTTCACTGGCGCTTTCAACAACGCCGCTTCTGCCACTTGCGCCGTCTTCATTAGCGGTCCGACTGCTTTCACTGGCGCTTTCAACAACGCCGCTTCTGCCACTTGCGCCGTCTTCATTAGCGGTCCGGCTGCTTTCACTGGCGCTTTCAACAACACCGCTTCTGCCACTTGCGCCGTCTTCATCAACGGTCCGACTGCTTTCACTGGCGCTTTCAACAACGCCGCTTCTGCCACTTGCGCCGTCTTCATTAGCGGTCCGGCTGCTTTCACTGGCGCTTTCAACAACGCCGCTTCTGTCGCTTGCGCCGTCTTCATCAACGGTCCGACTGCTTTCACTGGCGCTTTCAACAACACCGCTTCTGCCACTTGCGCCGTCTTCATCAACGGTCCGACTGCTTTCACTGGCGCTTTCAACAACACCGCTTCTGCCACTTGCGCCGTCTTCATTAGCGGTCCGACTGCTTTCACTGGCGCTTTCAACAACGCCGCTTCTGCCACTTGCGCCGTCTTCATTAGCGGTCCGGCTGCTTTCACTGGCGCTTTCAACAACGCCGCTTCTGTCGCTTCCGCCGTCTTCATCAACGGTCCGACTGCTTTCACTGGCGCTTTCAACAACGCCGCTTCTGCCACTTGCGCCGTCTTCATTAGCGGTCCGGCTGCTTTCACTGGCGCTTTCAACAACGCCGCTTCTGTCGCTTCCGCCGTCTTCATCAACGGTCCGACTGCTTTCACTGGCGCTTTCAACAACGCCGCTTCTGCCACTTGCGCCGTCTTCATTAGCGGTCCGGCTGCTTTCACTGGCGCTTTCAACAACGCCGCTTCTGTCGCTTGCGCCGTCTTCATCAACGGTCCGACTGCTTTCACTGGCGCTTTCAACAACACCGCTTCTGCCACTTGCGCCGTCTTCATCAACGGTCCGACTGCTTTCACTGGCGCTTTCAACAACACCGCTTCTGCCACTTGCGCCGTCTTCATTAGCGGTCCGACTGCTTTCACTGGCGCTTTCAACAACACCGCTTCTGCCACTTGCGCCGTCTTCATCAACGGTCCGACTGCTTTCACTGGCGCTTTCAACAACACCGCTTCTGCCACTTGCGCCGTCTTCATCAACGGTCCGACTGCTTTCACTGGCGCTTTCAACAACACCGCTTCTGCCACTTGCGCCGTCTTCATTAGCGGTCCGACTGCTTTCACTGGCGCTTTCAACAACGCCGCTTCTGCCACTTGCGCCGTCTTCATTAGCGGTCCGACTGCTTTCACTGGCGCTTTCAACAACACCGCTTCTGCCACTTGCGCCGTCTTCATTAGCGGTCCGACTGCTTTCACTGGCGCTTTCAACAACGCCGCTTCTGCCACTTGCGCCGTCTTCATTAGCGGTCCGACTGCTTTCACTGGCGCTTTCAACAACACCGCTTCTGCCACTTGCGCCGTCTTCATTAGCGGTCCGACTGCTTTCACTGGCGCTTTCAACAACGCCGCTTCTGCCACTTGCGCCGTCTTCATTAGCGGTCCGGCTGCTTTCACTGGCGCTTTCAACAACGCCGCTTCTGTCGCTTCCGCCGTCTTCATCAACGGTCCGACTGCTTTCACTGGCGCTTTCAACTACACCGCTTCTGCCAGTTGCGCCGTCTTCATCAGCGCTTCGACTGCTTTCACTCGCGCTTTCAACTAAACCACCCAACCCGAACAATGTTAGAATGCCTCTGCTAGAAGTGCCTCCATCGGATGAACTGCTTCGACAGCCTGTACTTGAATCTTCTGATCCTCCTTCGCCAAGAACAGATCCGATTTCTTGTAAGGTGCCCGCCGCACTTGTTCCCCTGTTCTTCATTGTCCCTGTAACGTACCGACAAGAAATGATACTATTTATTTTATTTATTTATGTGAATGTGTCATTTCAGCACAAGACCCAGAAGCAGGGGTGAAAAAGATACACAATTAATATCTTGTTCAATCTATGCTGTATAGCATTCTGGCCCTCTTCTGCTGCAAAAACGCGATTTATAACTCAAACACACTACACTCTAAGAAAAATCGAGTAGTTGGGGAGTATTTCTGCCACACAACAGTAATCGTCATCCAACTTACTCGTGTTTACTTTCTTGAAAACCCGGCTCTCGCCACTTTCCTACCAAGAATGCTATGTCACGCGTATAACGCGCGCGACGTTCGTGACCGCAAGTGTTTTGACAGCGGTGATAACGCGAGAAAAGTATTTTTGTGGCAGAAATACTCTCCAAATACTCGATTTTTTCTTAGAGTGTATTACTATACAAAACAGAAATCACAAAATTCAGTGCAAGGTAATAACACCATATCAGCACATCAATAAATAAAAGAAACTACGATGTCCTACACAATGCCACTTTAAATATTGTATTACTCTAAAAATACACGAAAACGATTTTATTGCGCTCGTCGAACATCAAACGCTGCGCCAGCCGGACAACGGTGCTCCCTGGCTATTCGTTTGTACTTTATTAGGAGTGCTATTATTATTTTTGTACACTATACCCGTCTGTTGTGTCGTTCACTGATTTGTAATTCCAACGATATATCCAAGGAAATTCTGGCGGTAGCAGCATCAAATCATTCTGGATAACGTAAGGGCTTCTGTTTCAAATGTGTTTCTTTTTTTTCTTGAGTATTATAAAGTCCGATGTAGCACAACACGTAATGACGCGACATTCTCAGCATTAGCAGGCACAGCTGCGCGTAATAGTGCTGAATTTGAGCGAGCATGATATTGCATTGCTAGCTCGATCTTTACTGCCGTTCTCTAGAAGCTAAATCATCGCCATCATCGAAATGCATTATGAATGGTGTTACATGAGCATCTCACGGAGTTCCACTTCAGCTTTTGCAGGAGATAAGGTTTGTTTGTTTGTTTGTTTTTTAGTTATATTTTAGATATCTTCCAGTAGACAATTTACCATTCGTACAATTAGCATTCCTTGATCGACGCTGCTTTTAGAACAAGATAGCAACGCGTCAGGCTGCATGAATTACCTCACAATAATTGGTTGGTGTATTCTTGGTTTTTGGGTCTAACATCCCAACGCGACTCAGACTCTGAGAGACGCCGCAGCGCAGAACTCCGGATAACTTCCACCATCCGGCGTTGTTTAACGTGCAATGAAACCCCAAAGTACACGAGCCTCTAGCAGTTCGCCTCCATCGAAATTCGGTCGGCCATAGGATACGCCGTAGTGGTGGGATCGGCATTACATTTCAGCATACGAGATTTTGTGACGAGTACTCCAAACGCTGTGCACGGCTTTTACCTATTGCGGCCACGCTGGAGTACTGCCGCAGAGGCGTTAGAGCAGGCATGGGACTTCGTGTCCAGCGGTATATTGCGACCACTTAGTTACTGTGACAGGGCATCTTTCAGTATCCGCCACCAGTTCTCAGGTCACTTATAATCGGTCATGTCTGTCCTGATGGTTCTGCCGCAAAGAGCGGCTATGCGCAAAATACGTACGACAGTGACATGGGAATATGTGGATGCGGGCCCATTCTTTTTTCTTTACGTTGTTGCGCAGAGTATGGTCCTCGAAACAAACTCGCTCAAGCCTTTAGCTTTCTGCCTATTCAGCTCAAGAAATTGATCACGAAGCCACGGAAACATACTTCGATGGCCGCTTGGATGGGTGCCAGAAGGCATGAACTAGTCAGTGCTTATTGAAGAACGACAACAAAGTCTAAACCATTCAGTAGCCGCCAGTTACGATGTCTTTTACAGCTTACGCCAAATGAGAAGTAAATGAAAATAAGATCGCCATCATTCTTACCACATGAGAAGCACAGGATGGCCATAAAGACTATGGTCTTCGGGCCATGATTCGGTCTCTGAGTAGTCATGATGAACAGCCTTTCGAATGTTTCTCCCTAATATTGAACGCTAGAATAAAAACGAGAGCAGGCATCAGGATCTCATCCTGCGTATACTGTGCACATTGCCGCATGCATACCTTAGTAATGTTGGGATTCATAGACATGCACCTGACAAATGTATCCATAGATACGTTTGATCACGCGGGCGTACTCCAATGCTCGGACAAATTTGCATCCAGGAATATTCGGCGATTGTTTAATTTTTTAAGCACGATTATAGCATAAGCGTTGTGGTTAGTTCAGTGAAATACAGAGAAGCCGTGAGAGATTTCGCTGATATTCTCATGTAGGGTGTTTCGCTTACACATCTGGAATCCGTTCCGTTGAGCACTTTTCCAAATACCTGTAAGATATCACTCCAATAATTCTGATATCCAGAGAAAAAATAAATGGCGCCAACAGGTAATTCGAATAAAACAACCAACACGATTGCCGTTAGCTAACCGTTCTCTCCACACAATACAATGGACGCTAATATTCTTGCTTTTCATAATCTTTAAAGTACTGTTATAACAGCTGCATATAAGGTATATAACAGCTGCATCTTACCGGTACTTACCTACGGAGCAGAAACCTGGAGACTTACAAAGAGGGTTCAACTTAAATTGAGGACGACGCAGCGAGCGATGGAAAGGAAAATGATAGGTGTAACCTTAAGAGACAGGAAGAGAGCAGAGTGGGTCAGGGAACAAACGGGGGTTAAGGACATCATAGTTGAAATCAAGAAGAAAAAATGGATATGGGCCGGGCACGTAGCACGTCGGCAGGATAACCGGTGGTCATTAAGGGTAACTGACTGGATTCCAAGAGATGGCAAACGCGTGAGGGGGAGACAGAAAATTAGGTGGGTAGATGAGATTAAGAAGTTTGTAGGTATAACGTGGCAGCAGAAAGCACAGGACCGGGTTGATTGGCGGAACATGGGAGAGGCCTTTGCCCTGCAGTGGGCGTAGACAGGCTGATGATGATGATCTACCGTTCCCTTAGCAAACGTACGGGTAGCAACCCTAGAGTCACTATATGTTGCCGTGTATAGAGTGACCTAGAATAGGTCACTATAGCCGTGGATCTCGAGTCCATAAGCGCGAGTGCAAAAGCGGCTTGCGCTGCAACCGTCGATTTCATAGGGAAGGTTATTAGTGCGTTACTTACTTGCCCGTGATCTTGACAACAGCTACTGAGAAAGCCTGCTTCCCATATATGTTTGCAACACCTACGAATTCCGATTGGTCATGGGCTTTAGGTGGTCTTGATAGTAAGCGCTCAGGCTCGAGCCAGTCTGCCACCTTGATTATAAACAGGACTGACATTTATATGGAGTGGATGTACAATTTACTCTTGTATTTCTTTGGTGAGTTAATTAGCATTACTTCTGTCGTGTTCGGTATAAAATCCCAATAAAATAGTAATATGTCCGCCAGCCGTGGTGTCAGACAGACGTGCTGTTTGTGCTGTTTGTTTAGGCTCTATTATTTCAACTAGGATGTTATGCAGTCCAAGCTTTGAGAAGAGGTCCGCAGATGTGTTAATAGGAAGGCCTCAGGCTGTTTTGAAAACTCGGCTGACTGTGGTGTTCAGTCACCTACCTCCATCTTTCTTCCACTTTAGCGTGACGGCTACATTCGTTATATAACAGAGGATGATTTAAGAGAGCGATTCGTTGGGCAAGTTGGTGATCCATAATGTTACTAACAGCGCAAAAAAGGACGAAGGACCAGGAAGAAACACAGACAAGCGCTGACTTACAACTGAAGTTGCATGACCACCGCAAGTGATGTGGGCTGATAACACTGTTTTGGTTTTTTTGCAAATAAGTGCTTTGCAATCTTTTTGTCCACGTGTCGTTTCCTTATATTCTGTCTCGTTTCGGAAATAAACTTCAGTTGTAAGTCAGCGCTTGTCTGTGTTTCTTCCTGGTCCTTCGTCCTTTTTTGCGCTGTTAGTAACATTAGAGGATGATTGTGTGGTTGCCGGCCAACGTGGGACGCTTTGGGGGAGGCCAGCGAAGTTTTAATGAATCCCCAAACGAGGCAGCGCGAGCACTCGTCGACCGCGCTCCTCCAGATTCTGCCGCATCCTTACCCAGAGATTTTAGTGGTCAGCTCCTAACTTACGACGAACTAGATAAGCATTTCTACCCTAGTCGAAGGGAGTTTCCTCTTCCGGACAAGGAGCTCACTAGAGGACAGTCGGCTAACTTGCGCATGCTACAAACGGGCTCATACCCCAATCCCTGGAGTATGTGACACATCGAACCAGACTACGATGGTGTGTGTATGGGATAAGTTGAAGTTGAAGTTTATTGCCACGTAGTTACAAAACATGTATACACAGCGTGTAGTCACATGCTATGTGGCTGTGAAACATTCGACACTTTCCCAAAGAACGAGAACCTATTGCACAAGATGCCCAAAAGTGATATCCTCCAAGATCAACTATGGGCTGTCCAGAAGGCCGGCGAGGTGGCGGTGAGCCTAGGGATCTCTGCCCCTTAGTGGGAGGTGCCCTCTACACGTAGCTTTTAGCCGGGTGTCCTTCAGTACCACATGTTAGGAAATAAAGCTTCACCACCACTACCAACATTCCCTACACGAAAGATCACTTGATTTTGCCAAAAAAAGAAAACAGACAAAACTAACCACGTGACAAAACTAACGTATAGTAACGATTCTTTATTGTATTCTGTCCTTATCAAACATCGCTCAGTACTGGTCGATCCAGATGTTGACGTAGGCGTAGCACTGTTACGACCATCGACGGGACGTGAAAAAGCGAACAACTTCAGTACCGTCATGTTATCAGATCCACCCGTATTTTAGCGTTGCGTGATGTCTGAGAATTTCACATAATTACCTATAGCATCAAGTAACCTGCGTGTTCGCTGCGAAGTCTTCAAGATATCCTGCGCAAATCTCTGTAATGCTTAAAGTGCTGCGTAACGATAGATTCTTAAGTTATCTCATTCCTGCGCAAAACCACCCGTAAATTAGACTTCGAATATATCAAATTCACGTCAACTTCCATCTTTCCACATTGCGCCATCATCCATAAGTTCTGCCAAAAACAATAGAAAATATTCTCACAATCTCCTTTGAGATGCGTAAGCATAGAGATTTACTGTAGGTTGCACCTTTCCCTGGAACTTTGTTTACGGGCGGCATGGCACCTTTGGTGTTTTATATAGCGCTTGTCAGCGTCTCGAACGGCCCCATGGCCCACGCATACCGCGACCACCGAACCGCGTGTGTGGCATCAAATTCTCGCGAAGTTAGAATTTTCGTTATGTGCGAAATTATCTATGTCAGCTTTACATGTTTTCCTGCAGGGTGCTTATATTCCATTACCACAAAATTCTACGCCGCATCCATATAAAGTTTCACCGCGGGTACAACGCATTTATATGGTTCGGTTATATATTCATATTTACCAATTGTGGACCCGTTGATTCAGACACTCGCCTTCAGAATACGGGTGCCCGGATTCAAACGCAGCCCTGCCAGGCAATTTTATTTTCTTTTAATAATGTAATTCTTTACGGCGATGATCTTCTTAGTGACAGACGGGCAGTCGTCTCGCTAAGTCGCCATAGAAGTGCTTACGCAAATAAAATCGCACTTACCCAGAGCGTCGAGTTGGTATTGAGCAGCTTAAGTGAACAATCAAAGGTTGCCTGGCATTCGAACAAATTTTGCCTCTCTTTATACTCAGTCCGGATGATGTGTTCATCGTTTGCCATGTGGCGTCTGCCAGCGTGGAGGTGACCTTTTTCCGTAGGCAGCTGAAAAACGTAATAACAAACTGTGCAAGATGAGCATGATTTTATTGCAGCGGAACGCGTTGTACGGTCACATGTCGTCCTAACTGTAAACACAGCGCAGAGGTAGATGGAAAGCTTAACAAAATATGAAACTGGCAATATTTTTAATCCAATGCATGCTCCTGCTTCAGATGGAGTTCGCTCACGTGATATGCAAAAAAATGTACATAAAAAATTTCCAATGATTATGATACTTCCTAATGCGAACTGTGAACGCAGTTGTGCGCGTGTTTCAGTATGGCGATATAATAAGGCAAAAATTCGAGAGGCATGTATGTACGTACTATTACAGGCTGCTCTTTATCTTCAGTTTTAATTATTTTTAAACTTCCATTTCTTCTTCTTCTGTATTTATTTCATCTTTCTTATTTTTTATTACTCTTTTTGCTTCATTTCGTTCTTAATTTCCGCTTCGGCTGCGCGCATTGCTGTTAGATGCAACGCTTCATTTTTACAATTTTTATTCCTTACTTTTATTGTTTGGCTATTTTTATGTTTATTTCTATTTGTTTTTAATTTGTGTTTCGGGCGCAAAGTTGCCAGTGCAATCGAGCCAGCATCAGCAAAAGAGTGAGGGTGTTGCGTGTGCCTTCGCTCCAGGACCCCGAGCCAAATTTTTCGCTGCCCTCCTTCAGTTACAGGCAGGGGCGTAGCCAAGGGGGGGGTTGGGGGGGTTCAAACCCCCCCCCCGAAATTTTTCAGTTTTGCTTGCGTATATAGGCATGCACACATACAAACGCACGCACGAACATACATAAAGTATGGTTGAACCACCCCCCCCCCCCCCCGAAAAAAATTTCTGGCTACGCCCCTGGTTACGGGGTAGGACGAAGGACGACGCTCAGCTTCGCAACAGGCGCCATTATGCTCCTGTCACACTGGACGTTTCAATGTCACTTGATTCGAGTGCCATTCGCTTCATGGTGGTCCTACCAAGGAGGATTATACTAAGGGGGCTGCACGGAAAAAAGAAATTTCAATTGGTCCTCATGTCAATGGCAAAAATTCCACGAAAAAAGTTGCAGAATGCAACTGTAGAGTTCCTGAAAGGTCAATATATTGATATTAAAATAGTTATGTGGCGTTAGGTAACTGAAGAGACACGCACAGAGAACTTCTACTTCGGAAGGTACGATCACCATAAGCCAAGGCAACGCTCAGCCAGCAACCGTAGGCTATATAAATTGAGCACGGACAATATAACCGATATGGCAGCTCTGAACGACCGCGCGTGAAGCATTTGTTTTCTGTGTTCTTGGAATCGCGAGCAAACGGCATTATTCATAGGAAAACGCTACATCAAATAGATGGTCGACGCAAGACGCAGTAAGATAACTGAGCACCGCATTCAAGCAAGCGAGTTCGCTGTTGCCTCTGTGCGATGGCGGTCATACGCCACTGAGGTGAAGCGCAAAAACATTTCAACAGCAGAACTGTCTAAGGTCGAGGTTATTCTCTGGGAAGCATTCGCTGTTCCTAGCGCGTACGTGCCACCGAAACAGAACGAGTCCCACTAGTCACTTAGCAAGACTTGTGTTTGGGCAAGTTGGTTCATACATGATACGCGAGCGCTATGGGACGGGGACATAG